>NW_028151522.1:0-57000 GCF_964638095.1 Poromitra crassiceps | reverse complement strand
ATCAGACAGTGTTGAGACCAGAGAGGCTAAGACCGCATTGACTCAGTGCGGTATTCAGCCTCTCTGGTGCCAATACTCTGATTTTGGGAAAAAAAAAAAAAAAAAAAAAAATCAGACAGAGTGTTGACAACAGAGAGGCTAAAACCGCATTGACTCAGTGCGGTATTCAGCCTCTCTGGTGTCAATCCTCTGTCTGATTTTTGGAAAAAAAAAAAATCCCAAATCAGACAGAGTGTTGAGACCAGAGAGGCTAAAACCGCATTGACTCAGTGTGCCTGGTGCTGGTGTGCTGGTGTCAATACTCTGTCTGATTTTTGAAAAAAAAAAAAAATCCCAAATCAGACAGAGTGTTGAGACCAGAGAGGCTAAGACCGCATTGACTCAGTGCGGTATTCAGCCTCTCTGGTGTCAATACTCTGTCTGATTTTGGGGGGGAAAAAAAATCCAAAATCAGACAGAGTGTTGAGACCAGAGAGGCTATGACCGCATTGACTCAGTGCGGTATTCAGCCTCTCTGGTGTCAATACTCTGATTTTGGAAAAAAAAAAAAAAATCCAAAATCAGACAGATTGTTGAGACCAGAGAGGCTAAGACCGCATTGACTCAGTGCGGTATTCAGCCTCTCTGGTGTCAATACTCTGTCTGATTTTGGGAGATTTTTTTTTTTTTCCATAATCAGACAGAGTGTTGAGACCAGAGAGGCTAAGACCGCATTGACTCAGTGCGGTATTCAGCCTCTCTGGTGTCAATCCTCTGTCTGATTTTGGGAGGAAAAAAAAATCCAAAATCAGACAGTGTTGAGACCAGAGAGGCATTGACTCAGTGCGGTATTCAGCCTCTCTGGTGTCAATACTCTGTCTGATTTTGGGAAAAAAAAAATCCAAAATCAGACGGAGTGTTGAGACCAGAGAGGCTAAGACCGCATTGACTCAGTGTGGTATTCAGCCTCTCTGGTGTCAATCTTCTGTCTGATTTTGGGATTTTTTTTTTTTTTTTCCAAATTCAGACAGAGTGTTGACACCAGAGAGGCTAAGACCGCATTGACTCAGTGCGGTATTCAGCCTCTCTGGTGTCAAGTCTGATTTTGGAAAAAAAAAAAAAATCCAAAATCAGACAGTGTTGAGACCAGAGAGGCTAAGACCGCATTGACTCAGTGCGGTATTCAGCCTCTCTGGTGCCAATACTCTGATTTTGGGAAAAAAAAAAAAAAAAAAAAAAATCAGACAGAGTGTTGACAACAGAGAGGCTAAAACCGCATTGACTCAGTGCGGTATTCAGCCTCTCTGGTGTCAATCCTCTGTCTGATTTTTGGAAAAAAAAAAAATCCCAAATCAGACAGAGTGTTGAGACCAGAGAGGCTAAAACCGCATTGACTCAGTGTGCCTGGTGCTGGTGTGCTGGTGTCAATACTCTGTCTGATTTTTGGAAAAAAAAAAAAATCCCAAATCAGACAGAGTGTTGAGACCAGAGAGGCTAAGACCGCATTGACTCAGTGCGGTATTCAGCCTCTCTGGTGTCAATACTCTGTCTGATTTTGGGGGGGAAAAAAAATCCAAAATCAGACAGAGTGTTGAGACCAGAGAGGCTATGACCGCATTGACTCAGTGCGGTATTCAGCCTCTCTGGTGTCAATACTCTGATTTTGGAAAAAAAAAAAAAAATCCAAAATCAGACAGATTGTTGAGACCAGAGAGGCTAAGACCGCATTGACTCAGTGCGGTATTCAGCCTCTCTGGTGTCAATACTCTGTCTGATTTTGGGAGATTTTTTTTTTTTTCCATAATCAGACAGAGTGTTGAGACCAGAGAGGCTAAGACCGCATTGACTCAGTGCGGTATTCAGCCTCTCTGGTGTCAATCCTCTGTCTGATTTTGGGAGGAAAAAAAAATCCAAAATCAGACAGTGTTGAGACCAGAGAGGCATTGACTCAGTGCGGTATTCAGCCTCTCTGGTGTCAATACTCTGTCTGATTTTGGGAAAAAAAAAATCCAAAATCAGACGGAGTGTTGAGACCAGAGAGGCTAAGACCGCATTGACTCAGTGCGGTATTCAGCCTCTCTGGTGTCAAGTCTGATTTTGGAAAAGAAAAAAAAAAATCCAAAATCAGACAGAGTGTTGAGACCAGAGAGGCTATGACCGCATTGACTCAGTGCGGTATTCAGCCACTCTGGTGTCAATACTCTGATTTTGGAAAAAAAAAAAAAAATCCAAAATCAGACAGATTGTTAAGACCAGAGAGGCTAAGACTGCATTGACTGCATTGACTGCATTGGGTTGCAAGATGGCGCCGTCCCATGGCGACATGGTGTTGCTCACTCTGTTTGTTTGTGTCTTTTTTACATGTTCTGTTGAGAGTGTGTATTCCCCCGTCAAGTATGAAAGGATAGAGCTTCTAAGGATTCGCTCTGTGATGAAAGAAGGATTGAAGCCTGAGTTGCTCTTTACATCCAGTGACTTTGTTCGACAGCCCAGCCCGGCCAGCTCCCATGCTCATGTGCCCAGGAAACGTGGGAGTAGGGCTGGCGTTCTTGTGCGGCACAGAAAGCGCAGGTACCGGACTTCATTACCGAGTATGATACTCTCAAATGTGCGATCTTTACCCAACAAGCTGGACGAGTTGGCCATGTTAATCACTTCAAGGAAGGACTACGCGGATTGTTCGGCTATGTGCTTCACAGAGACATGGCTCAACTCCGGTATACCTGACTCGGCGTTGCAGCTGGAGGGCTTCACCCTACTCCGTGCAGACCGAACTACAGAGTCGCAGAAACAACGGGGTGGCGGCGTCTGCTTCTACGTTAACCAAAGGTGGTGTACCAACGTTGCTATTTCATCACAGTCATGTACTGTAGAACTCGAGACACTGACTATCAAATGTCGGCCATTTTATGCACCCAGGGAATTTGCATGTTATATCCTGGTAGCGGTCTACATTCCTCCTCAGGCTTCAGCCACGGCTGCCGCTCAGCAGCTTGCGACCCATATCATGGACCTAGAAAACTCTAACCCAGACTCGGTAATTCTGGTGTTGGGCGATTTTAATCATGTACGCCTGAGGAAAGTACTTCCAAGCTACAAGGAGCAGATCTCTGCTGCTACGAGAGGCAACAAAACACTTGACCAATGTCTCTGTGTCATCTCACGGGCCTTTCACACAGTGGTGAGAGCTCCACTCGGAGAATCCGATCACAACACGGTCTTTCTGATCCCCAAATATCGCCAGAGACTAAAGACTGTGAAGCCTTGCAAGAGGATGGTCAAGCAGTGGTCTCCTGAGAACATTGACAGGTTGAATGACTGTCTTCTGTCAACAAACTGGGACACATTTAAAGAGGCAAATAATGATTTGGACTCTTTTACCGATGCGGTCACATCTTATATAAAATTTGTTGAAGATGTTTGTATCCCATCTAAGTCAGTTACAGTCTATAGTAATAATAAACCATGGTTCAGTAAGGGCATCAAAGATCTATGGAAGAAGAAAAATGTTGCTTTTAAATCAGGCGACACTGATCTCTACAAAGCATGCAAGTATGAACTAAAGAAGGCAGTGAGTAGAGCCAAGATACAGTATAAAAACAAACTTGAAAGTAAGCTAAACTCTAATGACAACAGGAGCATGTGGAAAGGCATGCAGTTAATTACTAACTATAAAACAAAATCGGTCACCATAGATCCTGACCCTAATTTGCCTGATGAGCTGAATAAATTCTACTGCAGATTTGACACCAGCTCAGCCCCTCTGCCTCATCTTTCTTCACCGCCTCCTGAGGATGCTACACCTCCTTTTGTGATCACTGAGCATGAGGTTAGGAACCTTCTGCGTAAGCAGAATACTAGGAAGGCTGCAGGCCCTGACCTCATCTCACCTGCTACCTTGAAAGGGTGTGCAGATGGCCTGGCGCCTATTTTAACTCACATTTTTAACCGGTCTCTTTCAGAGCAGAGGGTCCCCGCATGTTTTAAGACTGCTGTTATTGTCCCTGTGCCCAAAAAATCCAATCCTAACTGTTTGAATGACTACAGACCTGTCGCGCTAACATCTGTAATAATGAAAGTCTTTGAGCGCCTTGTCTGTAATCACTTGTCTGATGCTGTTGTTCTCGAGCCCTATCAGTTTGCATACAGGGCGAAAAGGTCTGTTGACGATGCAGTGTCACTATGCTTGCACTCCGTTTTCCAACATCTTGAGGCACCAGCCACGTATGCCAGAGTCCTGTTTGTTGACTACAGCTCTGCATTTAATACGATCTTACCATCCAGGCTGCATGACAAACTTCTTCAACTAGGAGTCCAAAAATCCCTGTGTAATTGGATAGTGAACTTCCTGCAGGGGAGGACGCAGGTGGTCAGAGTTGGTAATAAGTTCTCCAAGTCTTTGACTGTTAATACTGGGGCCCCCCAGGGTTGCGTTTTGTCCCCTTTGTTGTACTCTATCTACACAAACGACTGTGTTTCCCACTCCTCGTCTGTTAAAATGTTTAAGTTTGCCGATGATACCACATTGGTGGGGCTTATCTCTAACAACAATGAAACAGCTTACAGGAATGAGGTCTCAGCATTAGCAGTATGGTGTGCAGCTAACAACTTGGAGTTGAATGCCTCCAAAACAAAAGAAGTAGTCGTGGACTTCCGTAAGAGCCATGATGGCCACCTTCCTCTGGTCATAAATGGCCAGGAAACTGAACAGGTGGAGCACTACAAGTTCCTGGGCATCACCGTCTCCTCCACTTTAAAGTGGGAGGTCAACACGACAAAAGTGCTGAAGAAGGCACAACAGAGGCTCTTCTTTTTAAGACAGTTGAAAAAGTTTTCTATTTCTCGTGAGGGAATGATGCAATTTTACCGTGCAGGTATTGAGAGCATCCTCACTTTTGGAATAACCGTCTGGTACGGAAACAGCTCGGCTCAGGATAGGAAACGCCTGAACAGAACAGTGCGTACGGCCTCCAAAATCATAGGACAGGAGCTCCCGTCCCTTACTGAGATCTACTCCAACAGACTCAAGAAAAAGGGACAAAATATTCTCAGGGACCCTTCTCACCCTGCCAATTATCTTTTTAATTTTCTTCCTTCTTTTAAAAGGTTGAGAAGTATCAAAAGCAGAACAGCTAGGTTTTGGAACAGCACCTACCCCGAGGCTGTCCGTGCTCTCAACTCTTAATGTGCTGCAGGCTCTATTCAAGTCTGACACAGACAGATATTCTGTGTGACAGCACTTAATTTTAACGTATATTATCTTAACTTACCACAGCTGGTCGTGGTTCCGTAACCTCCCTGTGGGAGTGTTGTTTTACTTTGGTAAAATTGTATTTTGTACTTTATGCATTTTGTCACTTTTATCTCTTTTTTTTTTGTCGGAATGTGTGCATCGTACAGTATGTGAGGGGAATTGTATGTCTTCATGTTTTGCTGTGTTCTGTGATTGAGCTCACTAAACCAAATTCCTATCAACGATGTTGAATGGCAATAAAGTATTGAAACTTGAAACTTGATTGACTCAGTGCGGTATTCAGCCTCTCTGGTGTCAATACTCTGATTTTGGGGGGGAAAAATAAAATAAAAAATCAGACAGAGTGTTGACAACAGAGAGGCTAAAACCGCATTGACTCAGTGCGGTATTCAGCCTCTCTGGTGTCAATCCTCTGTCTGATTTTGGGAGTTTTTTTTTTTTTCCAAATTCAGACAGAGTGTTGAGACCAGAGAGGCTAAGACCGCATTGACTCAGTGCGGTATTCAGCCTCTCTGGTGTCAATACTCTGATTTTGGGGAAAAAAAAAAAAAAAAAATCAGACAGAGTGTTGACAACAGAGAGGCTAAAACCGCATTGACTCAGTGCGGTATTCAGCCTCTCTGGTGTCAATCCTCTGTCTGATTTTTGGAAAAAAAAAAAAAATCCCAAATCAGACAGAGTGTTGAGACCAGAGAGGCTAAGACCGCATTGACTCAGTGCGGTATTCAGCCTCTCTGGTGTCAATACTCTGTCTGATTTTGGGAAAAAAAAAAATCAAAACTCAGACAGTGTTGAGACCAGAGAGGCATTGACTCAGTGCGGTATTCAGCCTCTCTGGTGTCAATACTCTGATTTTGGGGGGAAAAAAAAAAATCCAAAATGAGACAGAATGTTGACACCAGAGAGGCTAAAACCGCATTGACTCAGTGTGCTATACAGCCTCTCTGGTGTCAATACTCTGTCTGATTTTGGGAGATTTTTTTTTTTTTTCCATAATCAGACAGAGTGTTGAGACCAGAGAGGCTAAGACCGCATTGACTCAGTGCGGTATTCAGCCTCTCTGGTGTCAATCCTCTGTCTGATTTTGGGAGGGAAAAAAAATCCAAAATCAGACAGTGTTGAGACCAGAGAGGCATTGACTCAGTGCGGTATTCAGCCTCTCTGGTGTCAATACTCTGTCTGATTTTGGGAAGAAAAAAAATCCAAAATCAGACGGAGTGTTGACACCAGAGAGGCTAAGACCGCATTGACTCAGTGCGGTATTCAGCCTCTCTGGTGTCAAGTCTGATTTTGGAAAAAAAAAAAAAAAAATCAAAAATCAGACAGAGTGTTGAGACCAGAGAGGCTAAGACCACATTGACTCAGTGCGGTATTCAGCCTCTCTGGTGTCAATACTCTGATTTTTTTTGGGGGGGGGGGAATCAAAAATCAGACAGAGTGTTGACACCAGAGAGGCTAAAACCGCATTGACTCAGTGTGCCTGGTGCTGGTGTGCTGGTGTCAATACTCTGTCTGATTTTTGGAAAAAAAAAAAAATCCCAAATCAGACAGAGTGTTGAGACCAGAGAGGCTAAGACCGCATTGACTCAGTGCGGTATTCAGCCTCTCTGGTGTCAATACTCTGTCTGATTTTGGGGGGGGGAAAAAATCCAAAATCAGACAGAGTGTTGAGACCAGAGAGGCTATGACCGCATTGACTCAGTGCGGTATTCAGCCTCTCTGGTGTCAATACTCTGATTTTGGAAAAAAAAAAAAAAAAAATCCAAAATCAGACAGATTGTTGAGACCAGAGAGGCTAAGACCGCATTGACTCAGTGCGGTATTCAGCCTCTCTGGTGTCAATACTCTGATTTTGGGGGGAAAAAATAAAATAAAAAATCAGACAGAGTGTTGACAACAGAGAGGCTAAAACCGCATTGACTCAGTGCGGTATTCAGCCTCTCTGGTGTCAATCCTCTGTCTGATTTTTGGAAAAAAAAAAAAAATCCCAAATCAGACAGAGTGTTGAGACCAGAGAGGCTAAGACCGCATTGACTCAGTGCGGTATTCAGCCTCTCTGGTGTCAATACTCTGTCTGATTTTGGGAAAAAAAAAATCAAAACTCAGACAGTGTTGAGACCAGAGAGGCATTGACTCAGTGCGGTATTCAGCCTCTCTGGTGTCAATACTCTGATTTTGGGGGGAAAAAAAAAAATCCAAAATGAGACAGAATGTTGACACCAGAGAGGCTAAAACCGCATTGACTCAGTGTGCTATACAGCCTCTCTGGTGTCAATACTCTGTCTGATTTTGGGAGATTTTTTTTTTTTTTCCATAATCAGACAGAGTGTTGAGACCAGAGAGGCTAAGACCGCATTGACTCAGTGCGGTATTCAGCCTCTCTGGTGTCAATCCTCTGTCTGATTTTGGGAGGGAAAAAAAATCCAAAATCAGACAGTGTTGAGACCAGAGAGGCATTGACTCAGTGCGGTATTCAGCCTCTCTGGTGTCAATACTCTGTCTGATTTTGGGAAGAAAAAAAATCCAAAATCAGACGGAGTGTTGACACCAGAGAGGCTAAGACCGCATTGACTCAGTGCGGTATTCAGCCTCTCTGGTGTCAAGTCTGATTTTGGAAAAAAAAAATCAAAAATCAAAAATCAGACAGAGTGTTGAGACCAGAGAGGCTAAGACCACATTGACTCAGTGCGGTATTCAGCCTCTCTGGTGTCAATACTCTGATTTTTTTTGGGGGGGGGGGAATCAAAAATCAGACAGAGTGTTGACACCAGAGAGGCTAAAACCGCATTGACTCAGTGTGCCTGGTGCTGGTGTGCTGGTGTCAATACTCTGTCTGATTTTTGGAAGAAAAAAAAAATCCCAAATCAGACAGAGTGTTGAGACCAGAGAGGCTAAGACCGCATTGACTCAGTGCGGTATTCAGCCTCTCTGGTGTCAATCCTCTGTCTGATTTTGGGAGTTTTTTTTTTTTTTCCAAATTCAGACAGAGTGTTGAGACCAGAGAGGCTAAGACCGCATTGACTCAGTGCGGTATTCAGCCTCTCTGGTGTCAATCCTCTGTCTGATTTTTGGAAAAAAAAAAAAAAATCCAAAATCAGACAGAGTGTTGAGACCAGAGAGGCTAAGACCGCATTGACTCAGTGCGGTATTCAGCCTCTCTGGTGTCAATACTCTGATTTTTTTTTGGGGGGGGGAATCAAAAATCAGACAGAGTGTTGACACCAGAGAGGCTAAAACCGCATTGACTCAGTGTGCCTGGTGCTGGTGTGCTGGTGTCAATACTCTGTCTGATTTTTGGAAAAAAAAAAAAATCCCAAATCAGACAGAGTGTTGAGACCAGAGAGGCTAAGACCGCATTGACTCAGTGCGGTATTCAGCCTCTCTGGTGTCAATACTCTGTCTGATTTTGGGGGGGAAAAAAAATCCAAAATCAGACAGAGTGTTGAGACCAGAGAGGCTATGACCGCATTGACTCAGTGCGGTATTCAGCCTCTCTGGTGTCAATACTCTGATTTTGGAAAAAAAAATAAAAAAATCCAAAATCAGACAGATTGTTGAGACCAGAGAGGCTAAGACCGCATTGACTCAGTGCGGTATTCAGCCTCTCTGGTGTCAATACTCTGATTTTGGGGGGAAAAAATAAAATAAAAAATCAGACAGAGTGTTGACAACAGAGAGGCTAAAACCGCATTGACTCAGTGCGGTATTCAGCCTCTCTGGTGTCAATCCTCTGTCTGATTTTTGGAGAAAAAAAAAAAAAATCCAAAATCAGACAGAGTGTTGAGACCAGAGAGGCTAAGACCGCATTGACTCAGTGCGGTATTCAGCCTCTCTGGTGTCAATATTCTGATTTTGGGGGGGAAAAATAAAATAAAAAATCAGACAGAGTGTTGACAACAGAGAGGCTAAAACCGCATTGACTCAGTGTGGTATTCAGCCTCTCTGGTGTCAATCCTCTGTCTGATTTTGGGAGTTTTTTTTTTTTTTTCCAAATTCAGACAGAGTGTTGAGACCAGAGAGGCTATGACCGCATTGACTCAGTGCGGTATTCAGCCTCTCTGGTGTCAATACTCTGATTTTGGAAAAAAAAAAAAAAATCCAAAATCAGACAGATTGTTGAGACCAGAGAGGCTAAAACCGCATTGACTCAGTGCGGTATTCAGCCTCTCTGGTGTCAATCCTCTGTCTGATTTTGGGAGTTTTTTTTTTTTTTCCAAATTCAGACAGAGTGTTGAGACCAGAGAGGCTAAGACCGCATTGACTCATTGCGGTATTCAGCCTCTCTGGTGTCAATCCTCTGTCTGATTTTTGGAAAAAAAAAAAAAAATCCAAAATCAGACAGAGTGTTGAGACCAGAGAGGCTAAGACCGCATTGACTCAGTGCGGTATTCAGCCTCTCTGGTGTCAATACTCTGTCTGATTTTGGGGAAAAAAAAAATCAAAACTCAGACAGTGTTGAGACCAGAGAGGCATTGACTCAGTGCGGTATTCAGCCTCTCTGGTGTCAATACTCTGATTTTGGGGAAAAAAAAAAAAATCCAAAATGAGACAGAGTGTTGACACCAGAGAGGCTAAAACTGCATTGACTCAGTGTGCTATACAGCCTCTCTGGTGTCAATACTCTGTCTGATTTTGGGAGATTTTTTTTTTTTTTCCATAATCAGACAGAGTGTTGAGACCAGAGAGGCTAAGACCGCATTGACTCAGTGCGGTATTCAGCCTCTCTGGTGTCAATCCTCTGTCTGATTTTGGGAGGGAAAAAAAATCCAAAATCAGACAGTGTTGAGACCAGAGAGGCATTGACTCAGTGCGGTATTCAGCCTCTCTGGTGTCAATACTCTGTCTGATTTTGGGAAGAAAAAAAATCCAAAATGAGACAGAGTGTTGACACCAGAGAGGCTAAGACCGCATTGACTCAGTGCGGTATTCAGCCTCTCTGGTGTCAAGTCTGATTTTGGAAAAAAAAAAAAAAAAAATCAAAAATCAGACAGAGTGTTGAGACCAGAGAGGCTAAGACCACATTGACTCAGTGCGGTATTCAGCCTCTCTGGTGTCAATACTCTGATTTTTTTTTGGGGGGGGGGAATCAAAAATCAGACAGAGTGTTGACACCAGAGAGGCTAAAACCGCATTGACTCAGTGTGCCTGGTGCTGGTGTGCTGGTGTCAATACTCTGTCTGATTTTTGGAAAAAAAAAAAAATCCCAAATCAGACAGAGTGTTGAGACCAGAGAGGCTAAGACCGCATTGACTCAGTGCGGTATTCAGCCTCTCTGGTGTCAATACTCTGTCTGATTTTGGGGGGGAAAAAAAATCCAAAATCAGACAGAGTGTTGAGACCAGAGAGGCTATGACCGCATTGACTCAGTGCAGTATTCAGCCTCTCTGGTGTCAATACTCTGATTTTGGAAAAAAAAAAAAAAAAAAATCCAAAATCAGACAGATTGTTGAGACCAGAGAGGCTAAGACCGCATTGACTCAGTGCGGTATTCAGCCTCTCTGGTGTCAATACTCTGATTTTGGGGGGAAAAAATAAAATAAAAAATCAGACAGAGTGTTGACAACAGAGAGGCTAAAACCGCATTGACTCAGTGCGGTATTCAGCCTCTCTGGTGTCAATCCTCTGTCTGATTTTGGGAGTTTTTTTTTTTTTTCCAAATTCAGACAGAGTGTTGAGACCAGAGAGGCTAAGACCGCATTGACTCAGTGCGGTATTCAGCCTCTCTGGTGTCAATCCTCTGTCTGATTTTTGGAAAAAAAAAAAAAAATCCAAAATCAGACAGAGTGTTGAGTCCAGAGAGGCTAAGACCGCATTGACTCAGTGCGGTATTCAGCCTCTCTGGTGTCAATACTCTGATTTTTTTTTGGGGGGGGGAATCAAAAATCAGACAGAGTGTTGACACCAGAGAGGCTAAAACCGCATTGACTCAGTGTGCCTGGTGCTGGTGTGCTGGTGTCAATACTCTGTCTGATTTTTGGAAAGAAAAAAAAAATCCCAAATCAGACAGAGTGTTGAGACCAGAGAGGCTAAGACCGCATTGACTCAGTGCGGTATTCAGCCTCTCTGGTGTCAATACTCTGTCTGATTTTGGGGGGGGAAAAAAATCCAAAATCAGACAGAGTGTTGAGACCAGAGAGGCTATGACCGCATTGACTCAGTGCGGTATTCAGCCTCTCTGGTGTCAATACTCTGATTTTGGAAAAAAAAAAAAAAAAATCCAAAATCAGACAGATTGTTGAGACCAGAGAGGCTAAGACCGCATTGACTCAGTGCGGTATTCAGCCTCTCTGGTGTCAATACTCTGATTTTGGGGGGAAAAAATAAAATAAAAAATCAGACAGAGTGTTGACAACAGAGAGGCTAAAACCGCATTGACTCAGTGCGGTATTCAGCCTCTCTGGTGTCAATCCTCTGTCTGATTTTTGGAAAAAAAAAAAAAAAATCCAAAATCAGACAGAGTGTTGAGACCAGAGAGGCTAAGACCGCATTGACTCAGTGCGGTATTCAGCCTCTCTGGTGTCAATATTCTGATTTTGGGGGGGAAAAATAAAATAAAAAATCAGACAGAGTGTTGACAACAGAGAGGCTAAAACCGCATTGACTCAGTGTGGTATTCAGCCTCTCTGGTGTCAATCCTCTGTCTGATTTTGGGAGTTTTTTTTTTTTTTTCCAAATTCAGACAGAGTGTTGAGACCAGAGAGGCTATGACCGCATTGACTCAGTGCGGTATTCAGCCTCTCTGGTGTCAATACTCTGATTTTGGAAAAAAAAAAAAAAATCCAAAATCAGACAGATTGTTGAGACCAGAGAGGCTAAAACCGCATTGACTCAGTGCGGTATTCAGCCTCTCTGGTGTCAATCCTCTGTCTGATTTTGGGAGTTTTTTTTTTTTTTTCCAAATTCAGACAGAGTGTTGAGACCAGAGAGGCTAAGACCACATTGACTCATTGCGGTATTCAGCCTCTCTGGTGTCAATCCTCTGTCTGATTTTTGGAAAAAAAAAAAAAAATCCAAAATCAGACAGAGTGTTGAGACCAGAGAGGCTAAGACCGCATTGACTCATTGCGGTATTCAGCCTCTCTGGTGTCAATCCTCTGTCTGATTTTTGGAAAAAAAAAAAAAAATCCAAAATCAGACAGAGTGTTGAGACCAGAGAGGCTAAGACCGCATTGACTCAGTGCGGTATTCAGCCTCTCTGGTGTCAATACTCTGTCTGATTTTGGGGAAAAAAAAAATCAAAACTCAGACAGTGTTGAGACCAGAGAGGCATTGACTCAGTGCGGTATTCAGCCTCTCTGGTGTCAATACTCTGATTTTGGGGAAAAAAAAAAAAATCCAAAATGAGAGAGAGTGTTGACACCAGAGAGGCTAAAACTGCATTGACTCAGTGTGCTATACAGCCTCTCTGGTGTCAATACTCTGTCTGATTTTGGGAGATTTTTTTTTTTTTTCCATAATCAGACAGAGTGTTGAGACCAGAGAGGCTAAGACCGCATTGACTCAGTGCGGTATTCAGCCTCTCTGGTGTCAATCCTCTGTCTGATTTTGGGAGGGAAAAAAAATCCAAAATCAGACAGTGTTGAGACCAGAGAGGCATTGACTCAGTGCGGTATTCAGCCTCTCTGGTGTCAATACTCTGTCTGATTTTGGGAAGAAAAAAAATCCAAAATGAGACAGAGTGTTGACACCAGAGAGGCTAAGACCGCATTGACTCAGTGCGGTATTCAGCCTCTCTGGTGTCAAGTCTGATTTTGGAAAAAAAAAAAAAAAAAATCAAAAATCAGACAGAGTGTTGAGACCAGAGAGGCTAAGACCACATTGACTCAGTGCGGTATTCAGCCTCTCTGGTGTCAATACTCTGATTTTTTTTTGGGGGGGGGGAATCAAAAATCAGACAGAGTGTTGACACCAGAGAGGCTAAAACCGCATTGACTCAGTGTGCCTGGTGCTGGTGTGCTGGTGTCAATACTCTGTCTGATTTTTGGAAAAAAAAAAAAATCCCAAATCAGACAGAGTGTTGAGACCAGAGAGGCTAAGACCGCATTGACTCAGTGCGGTATTCAGCCTCTCTGGTGTCAATACTCTGTCTGATTTTGGGGGGGAAAAAAAATCCAAAATCAGACAGAGTGTTGAGACCAGAGAGGCTATGACCGCATTGACTCAGTGCAGTATTCAGCCTCTCTGGTGTCAATACTCTGATTTTGGAAAAAAAAAAAAAAAAAATCCAAAATCAGACAGATTGTTGAGACCAGAGAGGCTAAGACCGCATTGACTCAGTGCGGTATTCAGCCTCTCTGGTGTCAATACTCTGATTTTGGGGGGAAAAAATAAAATAAAAAATCAGACAGAGTGTTGACAACAGAGAGGCTAAAACCGCATTGACTCAGTGCGGTATTCAGCCTCTCTGGTGTCAATCCTCTGTCTGATTTTGGGAGTTTTTTTTTTTTTTCCAAATTCAGACAGAGTGTTGAGACCAGAGAGGCTAAGACCGCATTGACTCAGTGCGGTATTCAGCCTCTCTGGTGTCAATCCTCTGTCTGATTTTTGGAAAAAAAAAAAAAAATCCAAAATCAGACAGAGTGTTGAGTCCAGAGAGGCTAAGACCGCATTGACTCAGTGCGGTATTCAGCCTCTCTGGTGTCAATACTCTGATTTTTTTTTGGGGGGGGGAATCAAAAATCAGACAGAGTGTTGACACCAGAGAGGCTAAAACCGCATTGACTCAGTGTGCCTGGTGCTGGTGTGCTGGTGTCAATACTCTGTCTGATTTTTGGAAAGAAAAAAAAAATCCCAAATCAGACAGAGTGTTGAGACCAGAGAGGCTAAGACCGCATTGACTCAGTGCGGTATTCAGCCTCTCTGGTGTCAATACTCTGTCTGATTTTGGGGGGGGAAAAAAATCCAAAATCAGACAGAGTGTTGAGACCAGAGAGGCTATGACCGCATTGACTCAGTGCGGTATTCAGCCTCTCTGGTGTCAATACTCTGATTTTGGAAAAAAAAAAAAAAAAATCCAAAATCAGACAGATTGTTGAGACCAGAGAGGCTAAGACCGCATTGACTCAGTGCGGTATTCAGCCTCTCTGGTGTCAATACTCTGATTTTGGGGGGAAAAAATAAAATAAAAAATCAGACAGAGTGTTGACAACAGAGAGGCTAAAACCGCATTGACTCAGTGCGGTATTCAGCCTCTCTGGTGTCAATCCTCTGTCTGATTTTTGGAAAAAAAAAAAAAAATCCAAAATCAGACAGAGTGTTGAGACCAGAGAGGCTAAGACCGCATTGACTCAGTGCGGTATTCAGCCTCTCTGGTGTCAATATTCTGATTTTGGGGGGGAAAAATAAAATAAAAAATCAGACAGAGTGTTGACAACAGAGAGGCTAAAACCGCATTGACTCAGTGTGGTATTCAGCCTCTCTGGTGTCAATCCTCTGTCTGATTTTGGGAGTTTTTTTTTTTTTTTCCAAATTCAGACAGAGTGTTGAGACCAGAGAGGCTATGACCGCATTGACTCAGTGCGGTATTCAGCCTCTCTGGTGTCAATACTCTGATTTTGGAAAAAAAAAAAAAAATCCAAAATCAGACAGATTGTTGAGACCAGAGAGGCTAAAACCGCATTGACTCAGTGCGGTATTCAGCCTCTCTGGTGTCAATCCTCTGTCTGATTTTGGGAGTTTTTTTTTTTTTTTCCAAATTCAGACAGAGTGTTGAGACCAGAGAGGCTAAGACCACATTGACTCATTGCGGTATTCAGCCTCTCTGGTGTCAATCCTCTGTCTGATTTTTGGAAAAAAAAAAAAAAATCCAAAATCAGACAGAGTGTTGAGACCAGAGAGGCTAAGACCGCATTGACTCAGTGCGGTATTCAGCCTCTCTGGTGTCAATATTCTGATTTTGGGGGGGAAAAATAAAATAAAAAATCAGACAGAGTGTTGACAACAGAGAGGCTAAAACCGCATTGACTCAGTGTGGTATTCAGCCTCTCTGGTGTCAATCCTCTGTCTGATTTTTGGAAAAGAAAAAAAAAATCCAAAATCAGACAGAGTGTTGAGACCAGAGAGGCTAAGACCGCATTGACTCAGTGCGGTATTCAGCCTCTCTGGTGTCAATATTCTGATTTTGGGGGGGAAAAATAAAATAAAAAATCAGACAGAGTGTTGACAACAGAGAGGCTAAAACCGCATTGACTCAGTGTGGTATTCAGCCTCTCTGGTGTCAATCCTCTGTCTGATTTTGGGAGTTTTTTTTTTTTTTTCCAAATTCAGACAGAGTGTTGAGACCAGAGAGGCTATGACCGCATTGACTCAGTGCGGTATTCAGCCTCTCTGGTGTCAATACTCTGATTTTGGAAAAAAAAAAAAAATCCAAAATCAGACAGATTGTTGAGACCAGAGAGGCTAAAACCGCATTGACTCAGTGCGGTATTCAGCCTCTCTGGTGTCAATCCTCTGTCTGATTTTGGGAGTTTTTTTTTTTTTTCCAAATTCAGACAGAGTGTTGAGACCAGAGAGGCTAAGACCGCATTGACTCAGTGCGGTATTCAGCCTCTCTGGTGTCAATACTCTGATTTTGGAAAAAAAAAAAAAATTCAAAATCAGACAGATTGTTGAGACCAGAGAGGCTAAGACTGCATTGACTCAGTGCGGTATTCAGCCTCTCTGGTGTCAATACTCTGATTTTGGGGGGAAAAAATAAAATAAAAAATCAGACAGAGTGTTGACAACAGAGAGGCTAAAACCGCATTGACTCAGTGCGGTATTCAGCCTCTCTGGTGTCAATCCTCTGTCTGATTTTGGGAGTTTTTTTTTTTTTTCCAAATTCAGACAGAGTGTTGAGACCAGAGAGGCTAAGACCGCATTGACTCAGTGCGGTATTCAGCCTCTCTGGTGTCAATACTCTGATTTTGGGGGAAAAAAAAAAAAAAAATCAGACAGAGTGTTGACAACAGAGAGGCTAAAACCGCATTGACTCAGTGCGGTATTCAGCCTCTCTGGTGTCAATCCTCTGTCTGATTTTTGGAAAAAAAAAAAAATCCCAAATCAGACAGAGTGTTGAGACCAGAGAGGCTAAGACCGCATTGACTCAGTGCGGTATTCAGCCTCTCTGGTGTCAATACTCTGTCTGATTTTGGGGGGAAAAAAAATCAAAACTCAGACAGTGTTGAGACCAGAGAGGCATTGACTCAGTGCGGTATTCAGCCTCTCTGGTGTCAATACTCTGATTTTGGGGGAAAAAAAAAAAATCTAAAATGAGACAGAGTGTTGACACCAGAGAGGCTAAAACCGCATTGACTCAGTGTGCTATACAGCCTCTCTGGTGTCAATACTCTGTCTGATTTTGGGAGATTTTTTTTTTTTCCATAATCAGACAGAGTGTTGAGACCAGAGAGGCTAAGACCGCATTGACTCAGTGCGGTATTCAGCCTCTCTGGTGTCAATCCTCTGTCTGATTTTGGGAGGGAAAAAAAATCCAAAATCAGACAGTGTTGAGACCAGAGAGGCATTGACTCAGTGCGGTATTCAGCCTCTCTGGTGTCAATACTCTGTCTGATTTTGGGAAAAAAAAAATCCAAAATCAGACGGAGTGTTGAGACCAGAGAGGCTAAGACCGCATTGACTCAGTGCGGTATTCAGCCTCTCTGGTGTCAAGTCTGATTTTGGAAAAAAAAAAAAAAAAAATCCAAAATCAGACAGAGTGTTGAGACCAGAGAGGCTAAGACCACATTGACTCAGTGCGGTATTCAGCCTCTCTGGTGTCAATACTCTGATTTTTTTTTGGGGGGGGGAATCAAAAATCAGACAGAGTGTTGACACCAGAGAGGCTAAAACCGCATTGACTCAGTGTGCCTGGTGCTGGTGTGCTGGTGTCAATACTCTGTCTGATTTTTGGAAAAAAAAAAAAATCCCAAATCAGACAGAGTGTTGAGACCAGAGAGGCTAAGACCGCATTGACTCAGTGCGGTATTCAGCCTCTCTAGTGTCAATACTCTGTCTGATTTTGGGGGGGGAAAAAAATCCAAAATCAGACAGAGTGTTGAGACCAGAGAGGCTATGACCGCATTGACTCAGTGCGGTATTCAGCCTCTCTGGTGTCAATACTCTGATTTTGGAAAAAAAAAAAAAAAAATCCAAAATCAGACAGATTGTTGAGACCAGAGAGGCTAAGACCGCATTGACTCAGTGCGGTATTCAGCCTCTCTGGTGTCAATACTCTGATTTTGGGGGGGGAAAATAAAATAAAAAATCAGACAGAGTGTTGACAACAGAGAGGCTAAAACCGCATTGACTCAGTGCGGTATTCAGCCTCTCTGGTGTCAATCCTCTGTCTGATTTTGGGAGTTTTTTTTTTTTTTCCAAATTCAGACAGAGTGTTGAGAACAGAGAGGCTAAGACCGCATTGACTCAGTGCGGTATTCAGCCTCTCTGGTGTCAATCCTCTGTCTGATTTTGGGGGAAAAAAAAAAATCCAAAATCAGACAGAGTGTTGAGACCAGAGAGGCTAAGACCGCATTGACTCAGTGCGGTATTCAGCCTCTCTGGTGTCAATATTCTGATTTTGGGGGGGGGGGGAAATAAAATAAAAAATCAGACAGAGTGTTGACAACAGAGAGGCTAAAACCGCATTGACTCAGTGTGGTATTCAGCCTCTCTGGTGTCAATCCTCTGTCTGATTTTGGGAGTTTTTTTTTTTTTTTCCAAATTCAGACAGAGTGTTGACACCAGAGAGGCTAAGACCGCATTGACTCAGTGCGGTATTCAGCCTCTCTGGTGTCAAGTCTGATTTTGGAAAAAAAAAAAAAATCCAAAATCAGACAATGTTGAGACCAGAGAGGCTAAGACCGCATTGACTCAGTGCGGTATTCAGCCTCTCTGGTGTCAATACTCTGATTTTGGGGGAAAAAAAAAAAATCTAAAATGAGACAGAGTGTTGACACCAGAGAGGCTAAAACCGCATTGACTCAGTGTGCTATACAGCCTCTCTGGTGTCAATACTCTGTCTGATTTTGGGAGATTTTTTTTTTTTCCATAATCAGACAGAGTGTTGAGACCAGAGAGGCTAAGACCGCATTGACTCAGTGCGGTATTCAGCCTCTCTGGTGTCAATCCTCTGTCTGATTTTGGGAGGGAAAAAAAATCCAAAATCAGACAGTGTTGAGACCAGAGAGGCATTGACTCAGTGCGGTATTCAGCCTCTCTGGTGTCAATACTCTGTCTGATTTTGGGAAAAAAAAAATCCAAAATCAGACGGAGTGTTGAGACCAGAGAGGCTAAGACCGCATTGACTCAGTGCGGTATTCAGCCTCTCTGGTGTCAAGTCTGATTTTGGAAAAAAAAAAAAAAAAAATCCAAAATCAGACAGAGTGTTGAGACCAGAGAGGCTAAGACCACATTGACTCAGTGCGGTATTCAGCCTCTCTGGTGTCAATACTCTGATTTTTTTTTGGGGGGGGGAATCAAAAATCAGACAGAGTGTTGACACCAGAGAGGCTAAAACCGCATTGACTCAGTGTGCCTGGTGCTGGTGTGCTGGTGTCAATACTCTGTCTGATTTTTGGAAAAAAAAAAAAATCCCAAATCAGACAGAGTGTTGAGACCAGAGAGGCTAAGACCGCATTGACTCAGTGCGGTATTCAGCCTCTCTAGTGTCAATACTCTGTCTGATTTTGGGGGGGGAAAAAAATCCAAAATCAGACAGAGTGTTGAGACCAGAGAGGCTATGACCGCATTGACTCAGTGCGGTATTCAGCCTCTCTGGTGTCAATACTCTGATTTTGGAAAAAAAAAAAAAAAAATCCAAAATCAGACAGATTGTTGAGACCAGAGAGGCTAAGACCGCATTGACTCAGTGCGGTATTCAGCCTCTCTGGTGTCAATACTCTGATTTTGGGGGGGGAAAATAAAATAAAAAATCAGACAGAGTGTTGACAACAGAGAGGCTAAAACCGCATTGACTCAGTGCGGTATTCAGCCTCTCTGGTGTCAATCCTCTGTCTGATTTTGGGAGTTTTTTTTTTTTTTCCAAATTCAGACAGAGTGTTGAGAACAGAGAGGCTAAGACCGCATTGACTCAGTGCGGTATTCAGCCTCTCTGGTGTCAATCCTCTGTCTGATTTTGGGGGAAAAAAAAAAATCCAAAATCAGACAGAGTGTTGAGACCAGAGAGGCTAAGACCGCATTGACTCAGTGCGGTATTCAGCCTCTCTGGTGTCAATATTCTGATTTTGGGGGGGGGGGAAATAAAATAAAAAATCAGACAGAGTGTTGACAACAGAGAGGCTAAAACCGCATTGACTCAGTGTGGTATTCAGCCTCTCTGGTGTCAATCCTCTGTCTGATTTTGGGAGTTTTTTTTTTTTTTTCCAAATTCAGACAGAGTGTTGACACCAGAGAGGCTAAGACCGCATTGACTCAGTGCGGTATTCAGCCTCTCTGGTGTCAAGTCTGATTTTGGAAAAAAAAAAAAAATCCAAAATCAGACAATGTTGAGACCAGAGAGGCTAAGACCGCATTGACTCAGTGCGGTATTCAGCCTCTCTGGTGTCAATACTCTGATTTTGGGAAAAAAAAAAAAAAAAAATCAGACAGAGTGTTGACAACAGAGAGGCTAAAACCGCATTGACTCAGTGCGGTATTCAGCCTCTCTGGTGTCAATACTCTGTCTGATTTTGGGGGAAAAAAAATCAAAACTCAGACAGTGTTGAGACCAGAGAGGCATTGACTCAGTGCGGTATTCAGCCTCTCTGGTGTCAATACTCTGATTTTGGGGGAAAAAAAAAAAATCCAAAATGAGACAGAGTGTTGACACCTGAGAGGCTAAAACCGCATTGACTCAGTGTGCTATACAGCCTCTCTGGTGTCAATCCTCTGTCTGATTTTGGGAGTTTTTTTTTTCTTCCATAATCAGACAGAGTGTTGAGACCAGAGAGGCTAAGAGCGCATTGACTCAGTGCGGTATTCAGCCTCTCTGGTGTCAATACTCTGATTTTGGGAAAAAAAAAAAAATCCAAAATCAGACAGAGTGTTGACAACAGAGAGGCTAAAACCACATTGACTTAGTGCGGTATTCAGCCTCTCTGGTGTCAATCCTCTGTCTGATTTTTGGAAAAAAAAAAAAAAATCCCAAATCAGACAGAGTGTTGAGACCAGAGAGGCTAAGACCGCATTGACTCAGTGCGGTATTCAGCCTCTCTGGTGTCAATACTCTGTCTGATTTTGGGGGAAAAAAAATCAAAACTCAGACAGTGTTGAGACCAGAGAGGCATTGACTCAGTGCGGTATTCAGCCTCTCTGGTGTCAATACTCTGATTTTGGGGAGAAAAAAAAAATCCAAAATGAGACAGAGTGTTGACACCAGAGAGGCTAAAACCGCATTGACTCAGTGTGCTATACAGCCTCTCTGGTGTCAATACTCTGTCTGATTTTGGGGGATTTTTTTTTTTTTTTCCATAATCAGACAGAGTGTTGAGACCAGAGAGGTTAAGACCGCATTGACTCAGTGCGGTATTCAGCCTCTCTGGTGTCAATCCTCTGTCTGATTTTGGGAGGAAAAAAAAATCCAAAATCAGACAGTGTTGAGACCAGAGAGGCATTGACTCAGTGCGGTATTCAGCCTCTCTGGTGTCAATACTCTGTCTGATTTTTGGAAAAAAAAAATCCAAAATCAGACGGAGTGTTGAGACCAGAGAGGCTAAGACCGCATTGACTCAGTGCAGTATTCAGCCTCTCTGGTGTCAATACTCTGTCTGATTTTGGGGGGGAAAAAAAATCCAAAATCAGACAGAGTGTTGAGACCAGAGAGGCTATGACCGCATTGACTCAGTGCGGTATTCAGCCTCTCTGGTGTCAATACTCTGATTTTGGAAAAAAAAAAAAAAATCCAAAATCAGACAGATTGTTGAGACCAGAGAGGCTAAGACTGCATTGACTCAGTGCGGTATTCAGCCTCTCTGGTGTCAATACTCTGTCTGATTTTTGGGGGGGGGGGGGAAATCCAAAATCAGACAGAGTGTTGAGACCAGAGAGGCTAAGACCGCATTGACTCAGTGCGGTATTCAGCCTCTCTGGTGTCAATACTCTGATTTTGGGGGGAAAAAATAAAATAAAAAATCAGACAGTGTTGACAACAGAGAGGCTAAAACCGCATTGACTCAGTGCGGTATTCAGCCTCTCTGGTGTCAATCCTCTGTCTGATTTTGGGAGTTTTTTTTTTTTTTCCAAATTCAGACAGAGTGTTGAGACCAGAGAGGCTAAGACCGCATTGACTCAGTGCGGTATTCAGCCTCTCTGGTGTCAATACTCTGTCTGATTTTGGGGAGAAAAAAAAAATCCAAAATCAGACAGAGTGTTGAGACCAGAGAGGCTAAGACCGCATTGACTCAGTGCGGTATTCAGCCTCTCTGGTGTCAATACTCTGATTTGGGGGGGGGGGAAATAAAATAAAAAATCAGACAGAGGGTTGACAACAGAGAGGCTAAAACCGCATTGACTCAGTGCGGTATTCAGCCTCTCTGGTGTCAATCCTCTGTCTGATTTTGGGATTCTTTTTTTTTTCCAAATTCAGACAGAGTGTTGAGACCAGAGAGGCTAAGACCGCATTGACTCAGTGCGGTATTCAGCCTCTCTGGTGTCAATCCTCTGTCTGATTTTTGGAAAAAAAAAAAAAATCCCAAATCAGACAGAGTGTTGAGACCAGAGAGGCTAAGACTGCATTGACTCAGTGCGGTATTCAGCCTCTCTGGTGTCAATCCTCTGTCTGATTTTGGGAGTTTTTTTTTTTTTTTCCAAATTCAGACAGAGTGTTGAGACCAGAGAGGCTATGACCGCATTGACTCAGTGCGGTATTCAGCCTCTCTGGTGTCAATACTCTGATTTTGGAAAAAAAAAAAAAATCCCAAATCAGACAGAGTGTTGAGACCAGAGAGGCTAAGACTGCATTGACTCAGTGCGGTATTCAGCCTCTCTGGTGTCAATCCTCTGTCTGATTTTGGGAGTTTTTTGTTTTTTTTCCAAATTCAGACAGAGTGTTGAGACCAGAGAGGCTAAGACCGCATTGACTCAGTGCGGTATTCAGCCTCTCTGGTGTCAAGTCTGATTTTGGAAAAAAAAAAAAAAATCCAAAATCAGACAGTGTTGAGACCAGAGAGGCTAAGACCGCATTGACTCAGTGCGGTATTCAGCCTCTCTGGTGTCAATACTCTGATTTTGGGGGAAAAAAAAAAAGAAAAAAAAAATCAGACAGAGTGTTGACAACAGAGAGGCTAAAACCGCATTGACTCAGTGCGGTATTCAGCCTCTCTGGTGTCAATCCTCTGTCTGATTTTGGGGGAAAAAAAAAATCAAAACTCAGACAGTGTTGAGACCAGAGAGGCATTGACTCAGTGCGGTATTCAGCCTCTCTGGTGTCAATACTCTGATTTTGGGGGAAAAAAAAAGAATCCAAAATGAGACAGAGTGTTGAGACCAGAGAGGCTAAGACCGCATTGACTCAGTGCGGTATTCAGCCTCTCTGGTGTCAATACTCTGTCTGATTTTGGGGGGGAAAAAAATCAAAACTCAGACAGTGTTGAGACCAGAGAGGCATTGACTCAGTGCGGTATTCAGCCTCTCTGGTGTCAATACTCTGATTTTGGGGGGGAAAAAAAAATCCAAAATGAGACAGAGTGTTGACACCAGAGAGGCTAAAACCGCATTGACTCAGTGTGCTATACAGCCTCTCTGGTGTCAATACTCTGTCTGATTTTGGGAGATTTTTTTTTTTTTCCATAATCAGACAGAGTGTTGAGACCAGAGAGGCTAAGACCGCATTGACTCAGTGCAGTATTCAGCCTCTCTGGTGTCAATCCTCTGTCTGATTTTGGGAGGAAAAAAAAATCCAAAATCAGACAGTGTTGAGACCAGAGAGGCATTGACTCAGTGCGGTATTCAGCCTCTCTGGTGTCAATACTCTGTCTGATTTTGGGAAAAAAAAAATCCAAAATCAGACGGAGTGTTGAGACCAGAGAGGCTAAGACCGCATTGACTCAGTGCGGTATTCAGCCTCTCTGGTGTCAAGTCTGATTTTGGAAAAAAAAAAAAAAATCCAAAATCAGACAGTGTTGAGACCAGAGAGGCTAAGACCGCATTGACTCAGTGGGGTATTCAGCCTCTCTGGTGTCAATACTCTGATTTTGGGAAAAAAAAAAAAAAAAAAAATCAGACAGAGTGTTGACAACAGAGAGGCTAAAACCGCATTGACTCAGTGCGGTATTCAGCCTCTCTGGTGTCAATCCTCTGTCTGATTTTGGGGGAAAAAAAATCAAAACTCAGACAGTGTTGAGACCAGAGAGGCATTGACTCAGTGCGGTATTCAGCCTCTCTGGTGTCAATACTCTGATTTTGGGGGGAAAAAAAAGAATCCAAAATGAGACAGAGTGTTGAGACCAGAGAGGCTAAGACCGCATTGACTCAGTGCGGTATTCAGCCTCTCTGGTGTCAATACTCTGTCTGATTTTGGGGGGAAAAAAAATCAAAACTCAGACAGTGTTGAGACCAGAGAGGCATTGACTCAGTGCGGTATTCAGCCTCTCTGGTGTCAATACTCTGATTTTGGGGGAAAAAAAAAAAATCCAAAATGAGACAGAGTGTTGACACCAGAGAGGCTACAACCGCATTGACTCAGTGTGCTATACAGCCTCTCTGGTGTCAATACTCTGTCTGATTTTGGGAGATTTTTTTTTTTTTCCATAATCAGACAGAGTGTTGAGACCAGAGAGGCTAAGACCGCATTGACTCAGTGCAGTATTCAGCCTCTCTGGTGTCAATCCTCTGTCTGATTTTGGGAGGAAAAAAAAATCCAAAATCAGACAGTGTTGAGACCAGAGAGGCATTGACTCAGTCGGTATTCAGCCTCTCTGGTGTCAATACTCTGTCTGATTTTGGGAAAAAAAAAATCCAAAATCAGACGGAGTGTTGAGACCAGAGAGGCTAAGACCGCATTGACTCAGTGCGGTATTCAGCCTCTCTGGTGTCAAGTCTGATTTTGGAAAAAAAAAAAAAAATCCAAAATCAGACAGTGTTGAGACCAGAGAGGCTAAGACCGCATTGACTCAGTGCGGTATTCAGCCTCTCTGGTGTCAATACTCTGATTTTGCGAAAAAAAAAAAAAAAAAAAATCAGACAGAGTGTTGACAACAGAGAGGCTAAAACCGCATTGACTCAGTGCGGTATTCAGCCTCTCTGGTGTCAATCCTCTGTCTGATTTTGGGGGAAAAAAAATCAAAACTCAGACAGTGTTGAGACCAGAGAGGCATTGACTCAGTGCGGTATTCAGCCTCTCTGGTGTCAATACTCTGATTTTGGGGGAAAAAAAAGAATCCAAAATGAGACAGAGTGTTGAGACCAGAGAGGCTAAGACCGCATTGACTCAGTGCGGTATTCAGCCTCTCTGGTGTCAATACTCTGTCTGATTTTGGGGGGAAAAAAAATCAAAACTCAGACAGTGTTGAGACCAGAGAGGCATTGACTCAGTGCGGTATTCAGCCTCTCTGGTGTCAATACTCTGATTTTGGGGGGGGGAAAAAAAATCCAAAATGAGACAGAGTGTTGACACCAGAGAGGCTAAAACCGCATTGACTCAGTGTGCTATACAGCCTCTCTGGTGTCAATACTCTGTCTGATTTTGGGAGATTTTTTTTTTTTTCCATAATCAGACAGAGTGTTGAGACCAGAGAGGCTAAGACCGCATTGACTCAGTGCAGTATTCAGCCTCTCTGGTGTCAATCCTCTGTCTGATTTTGGGAGGAAAAAAAAATCCAAAATCAGACAGTGTTGAGACCAGAGAGGCATTGTCTCAGTGCGGTATTCAGCCTCTCTGGTGTCAATACTCTGTCTGATTTTGGGGGAAAAAAAATCCAAAATCAGACGGAGTGTTGAGACCAGAGAGGCTAAGACCGCATTGACTCAGTGCGGTATTCAGCCTCTCTGGTGTCAAGTCTGATTTTGGAAAAAAAAAAAAAAAAATCCAAAATCAGACAGATTGTTGAGACCAGAGAGGCTAAGACTGCATTGACTCAGTGCAGTATTCAGCCTCTCTGGTGTCAAGTCTGATTTTGGAAAAGAAAAAAAAAAATCCAAAATCAGACAGAGTGTTGAGACCAGAGAGGCTATGACCGCATTGACTCAGTGCGGTATTCAGCCTCTCTGGTGTCAATACTCTGATTCTGGAAAAAAAAAAAAAATCCAAAATCAGACAGATTGTTGAGACCAGAGAGGCTAAAACCGCATTGACTCAGTGCGGTATTCAGCCTCTCTGGTGTCAATCCTCTGTCTGATTTTGGGAGTTTTTTTTTTTTTCCAAATTCAGGCAGAGTGCTGAGACCAGAGAGGCTAAGACCGCATTGACTCAGTGCGGTATTCAGCCTCTCTGGTGTCAAGTCTGATTTTGGAAAAAAAAAAAAAAATCCAAAATCAGACAGTGTTGAGACCAGAGAGGCTAAGACCGCATTGACTCAGTGCGGTATTCAGCCTCTCTGGTGTCAATACTCTGATTTTGGGAAAAAAAAAAAAAAAAAAAAATCAGACAGAGTGTTGACAACAGAGAGGCTAAAACCGCATTGACTCAGTGCGGTATTCAGCCTCTCTGGTGTCAATCCTCTGTCTGATTTTTGGAAAAAAAAAAAAATCCCAAATCAGACAGAGTGTTGAGACCAGAGAGGCTAAGACCGCATTGACTCAGTACGGTATTCAGCCTCTCTGGTGTCAATACTCTGTCTGATTTTGGGGGGAAAAAAATCAAAACTCAGACAGTGTTGAGACCAGAGAGGCATTGACTCAGTGCGGTATTCAGCCTCTCTGGTGTCAATACTCTGATTTTGGGGGAAAAAAAAAATCCAAAATGAGACAGAGTGTTGACACCAGAGAGGCTAAAACCGCATTGACTCAGTGTGCTATACAGCCTCTCTGGTGTCAATACTCTGTCTGATTTTGGGAGATTTTTTTTTTTTTCCATAATCAGACAGAGTGTTGAGACCAGAGAGGCTAAGACCGCATTGACTCAGTGCGGTATTCAGCCTCTCTGGTGTCAATACTCTGATTTTGGGGGGAAAAAAATAAAATAAAATCAGACAGAGTGTTGACAACAGAGAGGCTAAAACCGCATTGACTCAGTGCGGTATTCAGCCTCTCTGGTGTCAATACTCTGATTTTGGGGGGAAAAAAAAATCCAAAATGAGACAGAGTGTTGACACCAGAGAGGCTAAAACCGCATTGACTCAGTGTGCTATACAGCCTCTCTGGTGTCAATACTCTGTCTGATTTTGGGAGATTTTTTTTTTTTCCATAATCAGACAGAGTGTTGAGACCAGAGAGGCTAAGACCGCATTGACTCAGTGCGGTATTCAGCCTCTCTGGTGTCAATCCTCTGTCTGATTTTGGGAGGGAAAAAAAATCCAAAATCAGACAGTGTTGAGACCAGAGAGGCATTGACTCAGTGCGGTATTCAGCCTCTCTGGTGTCAATACTCTGTCTGATTTTGGGAAAAAAAAAATCCAAAATCAGACGGAGTGTTGAGACCAGAGAGGCTAAGACCGCATTGACTCAGTGCGGTATTCAGCCTCTCTGGTGTCAAGTCTGATTTTGGAAAAAAAAAAAAAAAAATCCAAAATCAGACAGAGTGTTGAGACCAGAGAGGCTAAGACCACATTGACTCAGTGCGGTATTCAGCCTCTCTGGTGTCAATACTCTGATTTTTTTTGGGGGGGGGGGAATCAAAAATCAGACAGAGTGTTGACACCAGAGAGGCTAAAACCGCATTGACTCAGTGTGCCTGGTGCTGGTGTGCTGGTGTCAATACTCTGTCTGATTTTTGGAAAAAAAAAAAATCCCAAATCAGACAGAGTGTTGAGACCAGAGAGGCTAAGACCGCATTGACTCAGTGCGGTATTCAGCCTCTCTGGTGTCAATACTCTGTCTGATTTTGGGGGGGGGAAAAAATCCAAAATCAGACAGAGTGTTGAGACCAGAGAGGCTATGACCGCATTGACTCAGTGCGGTATTCAGCCTCTCTGGTGTCAATACTCTGATTTTGGAAAAAAAAAAAAAAAATCCAAAATCAGACAGATTGTTGAGACCAGAGAGGGTAAGACCGCATTGACTCAGTGCGGTATTCAGCCTCTCTGGTGTCAATACTCTGATTTTGGGGGGAAAAAATAAAATAAAAAATCAGACAGAGTGTTGACAACAGAGAGGCTAAAACCGCATTGACTCAGTGCGGTATTCAGCCTCTCTGGTGTCAATCCTCTGTCTGATTTTGGGATTCTTTTTTTTTTCCAAATTCAGACAGAGTGTTGAGACCAGAGAGGCTAAGACCGCATTGACTCAGTGCGGTATTCAGCCTCTCTGGTGTCAATCCTCTGTCTGATTTTTGGAAAAAAAAAAAAAATCCCAAATCAGACAGAGTGTTGAGACCAGAGAGGCTAAGACTGCATTGACTCAGTGCGGTATTCAGCCTCTCTGGTGTCAATCCTCTGTCTGATTTTGGGAGTTTTTTTTTTTTTTTCCAAATTCAGACAGAGTGTTGAGACCAGAGAGGCTATGACCGCATTGACTCAGTGCGGTATTCAGCCTCTCTGGTGTCAATACTCTGATTTTGGAAAAAAAAAAAAAATCCCAAATCAGACAGAGTGTTGAGACCAGAGAGGCTAAGACTGCATTGACTCAGTGCGGTATTCAGCCTCTCTGGTGTCAATCCTCTGTCTGATTTTGGGAGTTTTTTTTTTTTTTTCCAAATTCAGACAGAGTGTTGAGACCAGAGAGGCTAAGACCGCATTGACTCAGTGCGGTATTCAGCCTCTCTGGTGTCAAGTCTGATTTTGGAAAAAAAAAAAAAAATCCAAAATCAGACAGTGTTGAGACCAGAGAGGCTAAGACCGCATTGACTCAGTGGGGTATTCAGCCTCTCTGGTGTCAATACTCTGATTTTGGAAAAAAAAAAAAAAAAAAAAAAAAAATCAGACAGAGTGTTGACAACAGAGAGGCTAAAACCGCATTGACTCAGTGCGGTATTCAGCCTCTCTGGTGTCAATCCTCTGTCTGATTTTGGGGGAAAAAAAATCAAAACTCAGACAGTGTTGAGACCAGAGAGGCATTGACTCAGTGCGGTATTCAGCCTCTCTGGTGTCAATACTCTGATTTTGGGGGAAAAAAAAAGAATCCAAAATGAGACAGAGTGTTGAGACCAGAGAGGCTAAGACCGCATTGACTCAGTGCGGTATTCAGCCTCTCTGGTGTCAATACTCTGTCTGATTTTGGGGGGGAAAAAAATCAAAACTCAGACAGTGTTGAGACCAGAGAGGCATTGACTCAGTGCAGTATTCAGCCTCTCTGGTGTCAATACTCTGATTTTGGGGAAAAAAAAAAAAATCCAAAATGAGACAGAGTGTTGACACCAGAGAGGCTACAACCGCATTGACTCAGTGTGCTATACAGCCTCTCTGGTGTCAATACTCTGTCTGATTTTGGGAGATTTTTTTTTTTTTCCATAATCAGACAGAGTGTTGAGACCAGAGAGGCTAAGACCGCATTGACTCAGTGCAGTATTCAGCCTCTCTGGTGTCAATCCTCTGTCTGATTTTGGGAGGAAAAAAAAATCCAAAATCAGACAGTGTTGAGACCAGAGAGGCATTGACTCAGTCGGTATTCAGCCTCTCTGGTGTCAATACTCTGTCTGATTTTGGGAGAAAAAAAAATCCAAAATCAGACGGAGTGTTGAGACCAGAGAGGCTAAGACCGCATTGACTCAGTGCGGTATTCAGCCTCTCTGGTGTCAAGTCTGATTTTGGAAAAAAAAAAAAAAATCCAAAATCAGACAGTGTTGAGACCAGAGAGGCTAAGACCGCATTGACTCAGTGCGGTATTCAGCCTCTCTGGTGTCAATACTCTGATTTTGCGAAAAAAAAAAAAAAAAAAAATCAGACAGAGTGTTGACAACAGAGAGGCTAAAACCGCATTGACTCAGTGCGGTATTCAGCCTCTCTGGTGTCAATCCTCTGTCTGATTTTGGGGGAAAAAAAATCAAAACTCAGACAGTGTTGAGACCAGAGAGGCATTGACTCAGTGCGGTATTCAGCCTCTCTGGTGTCAATACTCTGATTTTGGGGGAAAAAAAAGAATCCAAAATGAGACAGAGTGTTGAGACCAGAGAGGCTAAGACCGCATTGACTCAGTGCGGTATTCAGCCTCTCTGGTGTCAATACTCTGTCTGATTTTGGGGGGGAAAAAAATCAAAACTCAGACAGTGTTGAGACCAGAGAGGCATTGACTCAGTGCGGTATTCAGCCTCTCTGGTGTCAATACTCTGATTTTGGGGGGGGAAAAAAAAATCCAAAATGAGACAGAGTGTTGACACCAGAGAGGCTAAAACCGCATTGACTCAGTGTGCTATACAGCCTCTCTGGTGTCAATACTCTGTCTGATTTTGGGAGATTTTTTTTTTTTTCCATAATCAGACAGAGTGTTGAGACCAGAGAGGCTAAGACCGCATTGACTCAGTGCAGTATTCAGCCTCTCTGGTGTCAATTCTCTGTCTGATTTTGGGAGGAAAAAAAAATCCAAAATCAGACAGTGTTGAGACCAGAGAGGCATTGACTCAGTGCGGTATTCAGCCTCTCTGGTGTCAATACTCTGTCTGATTTTGGGGAAAAAAAAATCCAAAATCAGACGGAGTGTTGAGACCAGAGACCGCATTGACTCAGTGCAGTATTCAGCCTCTCTGGTGTCAAGTCTGATTTTGGAAAAAAAAAAAAAAAAATCCAAAATCAGACAGATTGTTGAGACCAGAGAGGCTAAGACTGCATTGACTCAGTGCAGTATTCAGCCTCTCTGGTGTCAAGTCTGATTTTGGAAAAGAAAAAAAAAAATCCAAAATCAGACAGAGTGTTGAGACCAGAGAGGCTATGACCGCATTGACTCAGTGCGGTATTCAGCCTCTCTGGTGTCAATACTCTGATTCTGGAAAAAAAAAAAAAATCCAAAATCAGACAGATTGTTGAGACCAGAGAGGCTAAAACCGCATTGACTCAGTGCGGTATTCAGCCTCTCTGGTGTCAATCCTCTGTCTGATTTTGGGAGTTTTTTTTTTTTTTCCAAATTCAGACAGAGTGCTGAGACCAGAGAGGCTAAGACCGCATTGACTCAGTGCGGTATTCAGCCTCTCTGGTGTCAAGTCTGATTTTGGAAAAAAAAAAAAAAATCCAAAATCAGACAGTGTTGAGACCAGAGAGGCTAAGACCGCATTGACTCAGTGCGGTATTCAGCCTCTCTGGTGTCAATACTCTGATTTTGGGAAAAAAAAAAAAAAAAAAAAATCAGACAGAGTGTTGACAACAGAGAGGCTAAAACCGCATTGACTCAGTGCGGTATTCAGCCTCTCTGGTGTCAATCCTCTGTCTGATTTTTGGAAAAAAAAAAAAATCCCAAATCAGACAGAGTGTTGAGACCAGAGAGGCTAAGACCGCATTGACTCAGTACGGTATTCAGCCTCTCTGGTGTCAATACTCTGTCTGATTTTGGGGGGAAAAAAATCAAAACTCAGACAGTGTTGAGACCAGAGAGGCATTGACTCAGTGCAGTATTCAGCCTCTCTGGTGTCAATACTCTGATTTTGGGGGAAAAAAAAAAAATCCAAAATGAGACAGAGTGTTGACACCAGAGAGGCTACAACCGCATTGACTCAGTGTGCTATACAGCCTCTCTGGTGTCAATACTCTGTCTGATTTTGGGAGATTTTTTTTTTTTTCCATAATCAGACAGAGTGTTGAGACCAGAGAGGCTAAGACCGCATTGACTCAGTGCAGTATTCAGCCTCTCTGGTGTCAATCCTCTGTCTGATTTTGGGAGGAAAAAAAAATCCAAAATCAGACAGTGTTGAGACCAGAGAGGCATTGACTCAGTCGGTATTCAGCCTCTCTGGTGTCAATACTCTGTCTGATTTTGGGAAAAAAAAAATCCAAAATCAGACGGAGTGTTGAGACCAGAGAGGCTAAGACCGCATTGACTCAGTGCGGTATTCAGCCTCTCTGGTGTCAAGTCTGATTTTGGAAAAAAAAAAAAAAATCCAAAATCAGACAGTGTTGAGACCAGAGAGGCTAAGACCGCATTGACTCAGTGCGGTATTCAGCCTCTCTGGTGTCAATACTCTGATTTTGCGAAAAAAAAAAAAAAAAAAAATCAGACAGAGTGTTGACAACAGAGAGGCTAAAACCGCATTGACTCAGTGCGGTATTCAGCCTCTCTGGTGTCAATCCTCTGTCTGATTTTGGGGGAAAAAAAATCAAAACTCAGACAGTGTTGAGACCAGAGAGGCATTGACTCAGTGCGGTATTCAGCCTCTCTGGTGTCAATACTCTGATTTTGGGGGAAAAAAAAGAATCCAAAATGAGACAGAGTGTTGAGACCAGAGAGGCTAAGACCGCATTGACTCAGTGCGGTATTCAGCCTCTCTGGTGTCAATACTCTGTCTGATTTTGGGGGGAAAAAAAATCAAAACTCAGACAGTGTTGAGACCAGAGAGGCATTGACTCAGTGCGGTATTCAGCCTCTCTGGTGTCAATACTCTGATTTTGGGGGGGGGAAAAAAAATCCAAAATGAGACAGAGTGTTGACACCAGAGAGGCTAAAACCGCATTGACTCAGTGTGCTATACAGCCTCTCTGGTGTCAATACTCTGTCTGATTTTGGGAGATTTTTTTTTTTTTCCATAATCAGACAGAGTGTTGAGACCAGAGAGGCTAAGACCGCATTGACTCAGTGCAGTATTCAGCCTCTCTGGTGTCAATTCTCTGTCTGATTTTGGGAGGAAAAAAAAATCCAAAATCAGACAGTGTTGAGACCAGAGAGGCATTGACTCAGTGCGGTATTCAGCCTCTCTGGTGTCAATACTCTGTCTGATTTTGGGGAAAAAAAAATCCAAAATCAGACGGAGTGTTGAGACCAGAGAGGCTAAGACCGCATTGACTCAGTGCGGTATTCAGCCTCTCTGGTGTCAAGTCTGATTTTGGAAAAAAAAAAAAAAAAATCCAAAATCAGACAGATTGTTGAGACCAGAGAGGCTAAGACTGCATTGACTCAGTGCAGTATTCAGCCTCTCTGGTGTCAAGTCTGATTTTGGAAAAGAAAAAAAAAAATCCAAAATCAGACAGAGTGTTGAGACCAGAGAGGCTATGACCGCATTGACTCAGTGCGGTATTCAGCCTCTCTGGTGTCAATACTCTGATTCTGGAAAAAAAAAAAAAATCCAAAATCAGACAGATTGTTGAGACCAGAGAGGCTAAAACCGCATTGACTCAGTGCGGTATTCAGCCTCTCTGGTGTCAATCCTCTGTCTGATTTTGGGAGTTTTTTTTTTTTTTCCAAATTCAGACAGAGTGCTGAGACCAGAGAGGCTAAGACCGCATTGACTCAGTGCGGTATTCAGCCTCTCTGGTGTCAAGTCTGATTTTGGAAAAAAAAAAAAAAATCCAAAATCAGACAGTGTTGAGACCAGAGAGGCTAAGACCGCATTGACTCAGTGCGGTATTCAGCCTCTCTGGTGTCAATACTCTGATTTTGGGAAAAAAAAAAAAAAAAAAAAATCAGACAGAGTGTTGACAACAGAGAGGCTAAAACCGCATTGACTCAGTGCGGTATTCAGCCTCTCTGGTGTCAATCCTCTGTCTGATTTTTGGAAAAAAAAAAAAATCCCAAATCAGACAGAGTGTTGAGACCAGAGAGGCTAAGACCGCATTGACTCAGTACGGTATTCAGCCTCTCTGGTGTCAATACTCTGTCTGATTTTGGGGGGAAAAAAATCAAAACTCAGACAGTGTTGAGACCAGAGAGGCATTGACTCAGTGCGGTATTCAGCCTCTCTGGTGTCAATACTCTGATTTTGGGGGGAAAAAAAAATCCAAAATGAGACAGAGTGTTGACACCAGAGAGGCTAAAACCGCATTGACTCAGTGTGCTATACAGCCTCTCTGGTGTCAATACTCTGTCTGATTTTGGGAGATTTTTTTTTTTTTCCATAATCAGACAGAGTGTTGAGACCAGAGAGGCTAAGACCGCATTGACTCAGTGCGGTATTCAGCCTCTCTGGTGTCAATACTCTGATTTTGGGGGAAAAAATAAAAAATAAAATCAGACAGAGTGTTGACAACAGAGAGGCTAAAACCGCATTGACTCAGTGCGGTATTCAGCCTCTCTGGTGTCAATACTCTGATTTTGGGGGAAAAAAAAAAATCCAAAATGAGACAGAGTGTTGACACCAGAGAGGCTAAAACCGCATTGACTCAGTGTGCTATACAGCCTCTCTGGTGTCAATACTCTGTCTGATTTTGGGAGATTTTTTTTTTTCCATAATCAGACAGAGTGTTGAGACCAGAGAGGCTAAGACCGCATTGACTCAGTGCGGTATTCAGCCTCTCTGGTGTCAATCCTCTGTCTGATTTTGGGAGGGAAAAAAAATCCAAAATCAGACAGTGTTGAGACCAGAGAGGCATTGACTCAGTGCGGTATTCAGCCTCTCTGGTGTCAATACTCTGTCTGATTTTGGGAAAAAAAAATCCAAAATCAGACGGAGTGTTGAGACCAGAGAGGCTAAGACCGCATTGACTCAGTGCGGTATTCAGCCTCTCTGGTGTCAAGTCTGATTTTGGAAAAAAAAAAAAAAAAATCCAAAATCAGACAGAGTGTTGAGACCAGAGAGGCTAAGACCACATTGACTCAGTGCGGTATTCAGCCTCTCTGGTGTCAATACTCTGATTTTTTTTTGGGGGGGGGGAATCAAAAATCAGACAGAGTGTTGACACCAGAGAGGCTAAAACCGCATTGACTCAGTGTGCCTGGTGCTGGTGTGCTGGTGTCAATACTCTGTCTGATTTTTGGAAAAAAAAAAAAATCCCAAATCAGACAGAGTGTTGAGACCAGAGAGGCTAAGACCGCATTGACTCAGTGCGGTATTCAGCCTCTCTGGTGTCAATACTCTGTCTGATTTTGGGGGGGGGAAAAAAATCCAAAATCAGACAGAGTGTTGAGACCAGAGAGGCTATGACCGCATTGACTCAGTGCGGTATTCAGCCTCTCTGGTGTCAATACTCTGATTTTGGAAAAAAAAAAAAAAAATCCAAAATCAGACAGATTGTTGAGACCAGAGAGGGTAAGACCGCATTGACTCAGTGCGGTATTCAGCCTCTCTGGTGTCAATACTCTGATTTTGGGGGGAAAAAATAAAATAAAAAATCAGACAGAGTGTTGACAACAGAGAGGCTAAAACCGCATTGACTCAGTGCAGTATTCAGCCTCTCTGGTGTCAATCCTCTGTCTGATTTTGGGAGTTTTTTTTTTTTTTTCCAAATTCAGACAGAGTGTTGAGACCAGAGAGGCTAAGACCGCATTGACTCAGTGCGGTATTCAGCCTCTCTGGTGTCAATACTCTGTCTGATTTTGGGGGAAAAAAAAAATCCAAAATCAGACAGAGTGTTGAGACCAGAGAGGCTAAGACCGCATTGACTCAGTGCGGTATTCAGCCTCTCTGGTGTCAATATTCTGATTTTGGGGGGGGGAAATAAAATAAAAAATCAGACAGAGTGTTGACAACAGAGAGGCTAAAACCGCATTGACTCAGTGTGGTATTCAGCCTCTCTGGTGTCAATCCTCTGTCTGATTTTGGGAGTTTTTTTTTTTTTTCCAAATTCAGACAGAGTCTGATGCTAAGACCGCATTGACTCAGTGCGGTATTCAGCCTCTCTGGTGTCAAGTCTGATTTTGGAAAAAAAAAAAAATCCAAAATCAGACAGTGTTGAGACCAGAGAGGCTAAGACCGCATTGACTCAGTGCGGTATTCAGCCTCTCTGGTGTCAATACTCTGATTTTGGGGAAAAAAAAAAAAAAAAAAATCAGACAGAGTGTTGACAACAGAGAGGCTAAAACCGCATTGACTCAGTGCGGTATTCAGCCTCTCTGGTGTCAATCCTCTGTCTGATTTTTGGGAAGAAAAAAAAATCCCAAATCAGACAGAGTGTTGAGACCAGAGAGGCTAAGACCGCATTGACTCAGTGTGCTATACAGCCTCTCTGGTGTCAATACTCTGTCTGATTTTGGGAGATTTTTTTTTTTTTCCATAATCAGACAGAGTGTTGAGACCAGAGAGGCTAAGACCGCATTGACTCAGTGCAGTATTCAGCCTCTCTGGTGTCAATTCTCTGTCTGATTTTGGGAGGAAAAAAAAATCCAAAATCAGACAGTGTTGAGACCAGAGAGGCATTGACTCAGTGCGGTATTCAGCCTCTCTGGTGTCAATACTCTGTCTGATTTTGGGGAAAAAAAAATCCAAAATCAGACGGAGTGTTGAGACCAGAGAGGCTAAGACCGCATTGACTCAGTGCGGTATTCAGCCTCTCTGGTGTCAAGTCTGATTTTGGAAAAAAAAAAAAAAAAATCCAAAATCAGACAGATTGTTGAGACCAGAGAGGCTAAGACTGCATTGACTCAGTGCAGTATTCAGCCTCTCTGGTGTCAAGTCTGATTTTGGAAAAGAAAAAAAAAAATCCAAAATCAGACAGAGTGTTGAGACCAGAGAGGCTATGACCGCATTGACTCAGTGCGGTATTCAGCCTCTCTGGTGTCAATACTCTGATTCTGGAAAAAAAAAAAAAATCCAAAATCAGACAGATTGTTGAGACCAGAGAGGCTAAAACCGCATTGACTCAGTGCGGTATTCAGCCTCTCTGGTGTCAATCCTCTGTCTGATTTTGGGAGTTTTTTTTTTTTTTCCAAATTCAGACAGAGTGCTGAGACCAGAGAGGCTAAGACCGCATTGACTCAGTGCGGTATTCAGCCTCTCTGGTGTCAAGTCTGATTTTGGAAAAAAAAAAAAAAATCCAAAATCAGACAGTGTTGAGACCAGAGAGGCTAAGACCGCATTGACTCAGTGCGGTATTCAGCCTCTCTGGTGTCAATACTCTGATTTTGGGAAAAAAAAAAAAAAAAAAAAATCAGACAGAGTGTTGACAACAGAGAGGCTAAAACCGCATTGACTCAGTGCGGTATTCAGCCTCTCTGGTGTCAATCCTCTGTCTGATTTTTGGAAAAAAAAAAAAATCCCAAATCAGACAGAGTGTTGAGACCAGAGAGGCTAAGACCGCATTGACTCAGTACGGTATTCAGCCTCTCTGGTGTCAATACTCTGTCTGATTTTGGGGGGAAAAAAATCAAAACTCAGACAGTGTTGAGACCAGAGAGGCATTGACTCAGTGCGGTATTCAGCCTCTCTGGTGTCAATACTCTGATTTTGGGGGGAAAAAAAAATCCAAAATGAGACAGAGTGTTGACACCAGAGAGGCTAAAACCGCATTGACTCAGTGTGCTATACAGCCTCTCTGGTGTCAATACTCTGTCTGATTTTGGGAGATTTTTTTTTTTTTCCATAATCAGACAGAGTGTTGAGACCAGAGAGGCTAAGACCGCATTGACTCAGTGCGGTATTCAGCCTCTCTGGTGTCAATACTCTGATTTTGGGGGAAAAAATAAAAAATAAAATCAGACAGAGTGTTGACAACAGAGAGGCTAAAACCGCATTGACTCAGTGCGGTATTCAGCCTCTCTGGTGTCAATACTCTGATTTTGGGGGAAAAAAAAAAATCCAAAATGAGACAGAGTGTTGACACCAGAGAGGCTAAAACCGCATTGACTCAGTGTGCTATACAGCCTCTCTGGTGTCAATACTCTGTCTGATTTTGGGAGATTTTTTTTTTTCCATAATCAGACAGAGTGTTGAGACCAGAGAGGCTAAGACCGCATTGACTCAGTGCGGTATTCAGCCTCTCTGGTGTCAATCCTCTGTCTGATTTTGGGAGGGAAAAAAAATCCAAAATCAGACAGTGTTGAGACCAGAGAGGCATTGACTCAGTGCGGTATTCAGCCTCTCTGGTGTCAATACTCTGTCTGATTTTGGGAAAAAAAAAATCCAAAATCAGACGGAGTGTTGAGACCAGAGAGGCTAAGACCGCATTGACTCAGTGCGGTATTCAGCCTCTCTGGTGTCAAGTCTGATTTTGGAAAAAAAAAAAAAAAAATCCAAAATCAGACAGAGTGTTGAGACCAGAGAGGCTAAGACCACATTGACTCAGTGCGGTATTCAGCCTCTCTGGTGTCAATACTCTGATTTTTTTTTGGGGGGGGGGAATCAAAAATCAGACAGAGTGTTGACACCAGAGAGGCTAAAACCGCATTGACTCAGTGTGCCTGGTGCTGGTGTGCTGGTGTCAATACTCTGTCTGATTTTTGGAAAAAAAAAAAAATCCCAAATCAGACAGAGTGTTGAGACCAGAGAGGCTAAGACCGCATTGACTCAGTGCGGTATTCAGCCTCTCTGGTGTCAATACTCTGTCTGATTTTGGGGGGGGGAAAAAAATCCAAAATCAGACAGAGTGTTGAGACCAGAGAGGCTATGACCGCATTGACTCAGTGCGGTATTCAGCCTCTCTGGTGTCAATACTCTGATTTTGGAAAAAAAAAAAAAAAATCCAAAATCAGACAGATTGTTGAGACCAGAGAGGGTAAGACCGCATTGACTCAGTGCGGTATTCAGCCTCTCTGGTGTCAATACTCTGATTTTGGGGGGAAAAAATAAAATAAAAAATCAGACAGAGTGTTGACAACAGAGAGGCTAAAACCGCATTGACTCAGTGCAGTATTCAGCCTCTCTGGTGTCAATCCTCTGTCTGATTTTGGGAGTTTTTTTTTTTTTTTCCAAATTCAGACAGAGTGTTGAGACCAGAGAGGCTAAGACCGCATTGACTCAGTGCGGTATTCAGCCTCTCTGGTGTCAATACTCTGTCTGATTTTGGGGGAAAAAAAAAATCCAAAATCAGACAGAGTGTTGAGACCAGAGAGGCTAAGACCGCATTGACTCAGTGCGGTATTCAGCCTCTCTGGTGTCAATATTCTGATTTTGGGGGGGGGAAATAAAATAAAAAATCAGACAGAGTGTTGACAACAGAGAGGCTAAAACCGCATTGACTCAGTGTGGTATTCAGCCTCTCTGGTGTCAATCCTCTGTCTGATTTTGGGAGTTTTTTTTTTTTTTCCAAATTCAGACAGAGTCTGATGCTAAGACCGCATTGACTCAGTGCGGTATTCAGCCTCTCTGGTGTCAAGTCTGATTTTGGAAAAAAAAAAAAATCCAAAATCAGACAGTGTTGAGACCAGAGAGGCTAAGACCGCATTGACTCAGTGCGGTATTCAGCCTCTCTGGTGTCAATACTCTGATTTTGGGGAAAAAAAAAAAAAAAAAAATCAGACAGAGTGTTGACAACAGAGAGGCTAAAACCGCATTGACTCAGTGCGGTATTCAGCCTCTCTGGTGTCAATCCTCTGTCTGATTTTTGGGAAGAAAAAAAAATCCCAAATCAGACAGAGTGTTGAGACCAGAGAGGCTAAGACCGCATTGACTCAGTGTGCTATACAGCCTCTCTGGTGTCAATACTCTGTCTGATTTTGGGGGAAAAAAAATCAAAACTCAGACAGTGTTGAGACCAGAGAGGCATTGACTCAGTGCGGTATTCAGCCTCTCTGGTGTCAATACTCTGATTTTGGGGGGAAAAAAAAAAATCCAAAATGAGACAGAGTGTTGACACCTGAGAGGCTAAAACCGCATTGACTCAGTGTGCTATACAGCCTCTCTGGTGTCAATACTCTGTCTGATTTTGGGAGATTTTTTTTTTTTCCATAATCAGACAGAGTGTTGAGACCAGAGAGGCTAAGACCGCATTGACTCAGTGCGGTATTCAGCCTCTCTGGTGTCAATCCTCTGTCTGATTTTGGGAGGGAAAAAAAATCCAAAATCAGACAGTGTTGAGACCAGAGAGGCATTGACTCAGTGCGGTATTCAGCCTCTCTGGTGTCAATACTCTGTCTGATTTTGGGAAAAAAAAAATCCAAAATCAGACGGAGTGTTGAGACCAGAGAGGCTAAGACCGCATTGACTCAGTGCGGTATTCAGCCTCTCTGGTGTCAAGTCTGATTTTGGAAAAAAAAAAAAAAAAAATCCAAAATCAGACAGAGTGTTGAGACCAGAGAGGCTAAGACCACATTGACTCAGTGCGGTATTCAGCCTCTCTGGTGTCAATACTCTGATTTTTTTTTGGGGGGGGGGAATCAAAAATCAGACAGAGTGTTGACACCAGAGAGGCTAAAACCGCATTGACTCAGTGTGCCTGGTGCTGGTGTGCTGGTGTCAATACTCTGTCTGATTTTTGGAAAAAAAAAAAAATCCCAAATCAGACAGAGTGTTGAGACCAGAGAGGCTAAGACCGCATTGACTCAGTGCGGTATTCAGCCTCTCTGGTGTCAATACTCTGTCTGATTTTGGGGGGGGGGAAAAAATCCAAAATCAGACAGAGTGTTGAGACCAGAGAGGCTATGACCGCATTGACTCAGTGCGGTATTCAGCCTCTCTGGTGTCAATACTCTGATTTTGGAAAAAAAAAAAAAAAAATCCAAAATCAGACAGATTGTTGAGACCAGAGAGGGTAAGACCGCATTGACTCAGTGCGGTATTCAGCCTCTCTGGTGTCAATACTCTGATTTTGGGGGGAAAAAATAAAATAAAAAATCAGACAGAGTGTTGACAACAGAGAGGCTAAAACCGCATTGACTCAGTGCAGTATTCAGCCTCTCTGGTGTCAATCCTCTGTCTGATTTTGGGAGTTTTTTTTTTTTTTTCCAAATTCAGACAGAGTGTTGAGACCAGAGAGGCTAAGACCGCATTGACTCAGTGCGGTATTCAGCCTCTCTGGTGTCAATACTCTGTCTGATTTTGGGGGAAAAAAAAAAATCCAAAATCAGACAGAGTGTTGAGACCAGAGAGGCTAAGACCGCATTGACTCAGTGCGGTATTCAGCCTCTCTGGTGTCAATATTCTGATTTTGGGGGGGGGAAATAAAATAAAAAATCAGACAGAGTGTTGACAACAGAGAGGCTAAAACCGCATTGACTCAGTGTGGTATTCAGCCTCTCTGGTGTCAATCCTCTGTCTGATTTTGGGAGTTTTTTTTTTTTTTCCAAATTCAGACAGAGTCTGATGCTAAGACCGCATTGACTCAGTGCGGTATTCAGCCTCTCTGGTGTCAATACTCTGATTTTGGGAAAAAAAAAAAAAAAAAAAAATCAGACAGAGTGTTGACAACAGAGAGGCTAAAACCGCATTGACTCAGTGCGGTATTCAGCCTCTCTGGTGTCAATCCTCTGTCTGATTTTTGGGAAGAAAAAAAAATCCCAAATCAGACAGAGTGTTGAGACCAGAGAGGCTAAGACCGCATTGACTCAGTGTGCTATACAGCCTCTCTGGTGTCAATACTCTGTCTGATTTTGGGGGAAAAAAAATCAAAACTCAGACAGTGTTGAGACCAGAGAGGCATTGACTCAGTGCGGTATTCAGCCTCTCTGGTGTCAATACTCTGATTTTGGGGAAAAAAAAAAAAATCCAAAATGAGACAGAGTGTTGACACCTGAGAGGCTAAAACCGCATTGACTCAGTGTGCTATACAGCCTCTCTGGTGTCAATACTCTGTCTGATTTTGGGAGATTTTTTTTTTTCCATAATCAGACAGAGTGTTGAGACCAGAGAGGCTAAGACCGCATTGACTCAGTGCGGTATTCAGCCTCTCTGGTGTCAAGTCTGATTTTGGAAAAAAAAATAAATAATCCAAAATCAGACAGAGTGTTGAGACCAGAGAGGCTAAGACCGCATTGACTCAGTGCGGTATTCAGCCTCTCTGGTGTCAAGTCTGATTTTGGAAAAAAAAAAAAATCCAAAATCAGACAGAGTGTTGACACCAGAGAGGCTAAGACCGCATTGACTCAGTGCGGTATTCAGCCTCTCTGGTGTCAAGTCTGATTTTGGGAAAAAAATAAAATAATCCAAAATCAGACAGAGTGTTGACACCAGAGAGGCTAAGACCGCATTGACTCAGTGCGGTATTCAGCCTCTCTGGTGTCAAGTCTGATTTTGGAAAAAAAAAAAAATCCCAAATCAGACAGAGTGTTGACACCAGAGAGGCTAAGACCGCATTGACTCAGTGCGGTATTCAGCCTCTCTGGTGTCAAGTCTGATTTTGGGAAAAAAATAAAATAATCCAAAATCAGACAGAGTGTTGACACCAGAGAGGCTAAGACCGCATTGACTCAGTGCGGTATTCAGCCTCTCTGGTGTCAAGTCTGATTTTAGGAAAAAAAAAAAAAAAAAAAATCCAAAATCAGACAGAGTGTTGAGACCAGAGAGGCTAAGACCGCATTGACTCAGTGCGGTATTCAGCCTCTCTGGTGTCAAGTCTGATTTTGGAAAAAAAAAAAAAAATCCAAAATCAGACAGAGTGTTGACACCAGAGAGGCTAAGACCGCATTGACTCAGTGCGGTATTCAGCCTCTCTGGTGTCAAGTCTGATTTTGGGAAAAAAATAAAATAATCCAAAATCAGACAGAGTGTTGACACCAGAGAGGCTAAGACCGCATTGACTCAGTGCGGTATTCAGCCTCTCTGGTGTCAAGTCTGATTTTAGGAAAAAAAAAAAAAAAAAAAATCCAAAATCAGACAGAGTGTTGAGACCAGAGAGGCTAAGACCGCATTGACTCAGTGCGGTATTCAGCCTCTCTGGTGTCAAGTCTGATTTTGGAAAAAAAAAAAAAAATCCAAAATCAGACAGAGTGTTGACACCAGAGAGGCTAAGACCGCATTGACTCAGTGCGGTATTCAGCCTCTCTGGTGTCAAGTCTGATTTTGGAAAAAAAAAAAAAAAAAATCCAAAATCAGACAGAGTGTTGAGACCAGAGAGGCTAAGACTGCATTGACTCAGTGCGGTATTCAGCCTCTCTGGTGTCAAGTCTGATTTTGGAAAAAAAAAAAAAAAAATCCAAAATCAGACAGAGTGTTGACACCAGAGAGGCTAAGACCGCATTGACTCAGTGCGGTATTCAGCCTCTCTTTTGTCAAGTCTGATTTTTGAAAAAAAAAAAAAAAAATCCAAAATCAGACAGAGTGTTGAGACCAGAGAGGCTAAGACCGCATTGACTCAGTGCGGTATTCAGCCTCTCTGGTGTCAAGTCTGATTTTGGAAAAAAAAAAAAAAATCCAAAATCAGACAGAGTGTTGAGAACAGAGAGGCTAAGACCGCATTGACTCAGTGCGGTATTCAGCCTCTCTGGTGTCAAGTCTGATTTTGGAAAAAAAAAAAAAAAAATCCAAAATCAGACAGAGTGTTGACACCAGAGAGGCTAAGACCGCATTGACTCAGTGCGGTATTCAGCCTCTCTGGTGTCAAGTCTGATTTTGGAAAAAAAAAAAAAAATCCAAAATCAGACAGAGTGTTGACACCAGAGAGGCTAAGACCGCATTGACTCAGTGCAGTATTCAGCCTCTCTGGTGTCAAGTCTGATTTTGGAAAAAAAAAAAAATCCAAAATCAGACAGAGTGTTGAGACCAGAGAGGCTAAGACCGCATTGACTCAGTGCGGTATTCAGCCTCTCTGGTGTCAAGTCTGATTTTGGAAAAAAAAAAAAAAATCCAAAATCAGACAGAGTGTTGACACCAGAGAGGCTAAGACCGCATTGACTCAGTGCGGTATTCAGCCACTCTGGTGTCAAGTCTGATTTTGGAAAAAAAAAAAAAAAATCCAAAATCAGACAGAGTGTTGAGACCAGAGAGGCTAAGACCGCATTGACTCAGTGCGGTATTCAGCCTCTCTGGTGTCAAGTCTGATTTTGGGAAAAAAAAAAAAAAATCCAAAATCAGACAGAGTGTTGACACCAGAGAGGCTAAGACCGCATTGACTCAGTGCGGTATTCAGCCTCTCTGGTGTCAAGTCTGATTTTGGAAAAAAAAAAAAAAATCCAAAATCAGACAGAGTGTTGACACCAGAGAGGCTAAGACCGCATTGACTCAGTGCGGTATTCAGCCTCTCTGGTGTCAAGTCTGATTTTGGAAAAAAAAAAAAAAATCCAAAATCAGACAGAGTGTTGAGACCAGAGAGGCTAAGACCGCATTGACTCAGTGCGGTATTCAGCCTCTCTGGTGTCAAGTCTGATTTTGGAAAAAAAAAAAAAAATCCAAAATCAGACAGAGTGTTGAGACCAGAGAGGCTAAGACCGCATTGACTCAGTGCGGTATTCAGCCTCTCTGGTGTCAAGTCTGATTTTGGAAAAAAAAAAAAAAATCCAAAATCAGACAGAGTGTTGACACCAGAGAGGCTAAGACCGCATTGACTCAGTGCGGTATTCAGCCTCTCTGGTGTCAAGTCTGATTTTGGGAAAAAAAAAAAAAAATCCAAAATCAGACAGAGTGTTGACACCAGAGAGGCTAAGACCGCATTGACTCAGTGCGGTATTCAGCCTCTCTGGTGTCAAGTCTGATTTTGGAAAAAAAAAAAAAAAATCCAAAATCAGACAGAGTGTTGAGACCAGAGAGGCTAAGACCGCATTGACTCAGTGCGGTATTCAGCCTCTCTGGTGTCAAGTCTGATTTTGAAAAAAAAAAAAAAAAATCCAAAATCAGACAGAGTGTTGAGACCAGAGAGGCTAAGACCGCATTGACTCAGTGCGGTATTCAGCCTCTCTGGTGTCAAGTCTGATTTTGGAAAAAAAAAAAAAAAAATCCAAAATCAGACAGAGTGTTGAGACCAGAGAGGCTAAGACCGCATTGACTCAGTGCGGTATTCAGCCTCTCTGGTGTCAAGTCTGATTTTTGAAAAAAAAAAAAAAAATCCAAAATCAGACAGAGTTATGAGACCAGAGAGGCTAAGACCGCATTGACTCAGTGCGGTATTCAGCCTCTCTGGTGTCAAGTCTGATTTTGGAAAAAAAAAAAAAAATCCAAAATCAGACAGAGTGTTGAGACCAGAGAGGCTAAGACCGCATTGACTCAGTGCGGTATTCAGCCTCTCTGGTGTCAAGTCTGATTTTGGAAAAAAAAAAAAAAAATCCAAAATCAGACAGAGTGTTGAGACCAGAGAGGCTAAGACTGCATTGACTCAGTGCGGTATTCAGCCTCTCTGGTGTCAAGTCTGATTTTGGAAAAAAAAAAAAAAAAATCCAAAATCAGACAGAGTGTTGAGACCAGAGAGGCTAAGACCGCATTGACTCAGTGCGGTATTCAGCCTCTCTGGTGTCAAGTCTGATTTTGGAAAAAAAAAAAAAAAATCCAAAATCAGACAGAGTGTTGAGACCAGAGAGGCTAAGACCGCATTGACTCAGTGCGGTATTCAGCCTCTCTGGTGTCAAGTCTGATTTTGGAAAAAAAAAAAAATCCAAAATCAGACAGAGTGTTGACACCAGAGAGGCTAAGACCGCATTGACTCAGTGCGGTATTCAGCCTCTCTGGTGTCAAGTCTGATTTTGGGAAAAAAATAAAATAATCCAAAATCAGACAGAGTGTTGACACCAGAGAGGCTAAGACCGCATTTACTCAGTGCGGTATTCAGCCTCTCTGGTGTCAAGTCTGATTTTGGAAAAAAAAAAAAATCCCAAATCAGACAGAGTGTTGACACCAGAGAGGCTAAGACCGCATTGACTCAGTGCGGTATTCAGCCTCTCTGGTGTCAAGTCTGATTTTGGGAAAAAAATAAAATAATCCAAAATCAGACAGAGTGTTGACACCAGAGAGGCTAAGACCGCATTGACTCAGTGCGGTATTCAGCCTCTCTGGTGTCAAGTCTGATTTTAGGAAAAAAAAAAAAAAAAAAATCCAAAATCAGACAGAGTGTTGAGACCAGAGAGGCTAAGACCGCATTGACTCAGTGCGGTATTCAGCCTCTCTGGTGTCAAGTCTGATTTTGGAAAAAAAAAAAAAAATCCAAAATCAGACAGAGTGTTGACACCAGAGAGGCTAAGACCGCATTGACTCAGTGCGGTATTCAGCCTCTCTGGTGTCAAGTCTGATTTTGGAAAAAAAAAAAAAAAAATCCAAAATCAGACAGAGTGTTGAGACCAGAGAGGCTAAGACTGCATTGACTCAGTGCGGTATTCAGCCTCTCTGGTGTCAAGTCTGATTTTGGAAAAAAAAAAAAAAAAAATCCAAAATCAGACAGAGTGTTGACACCAGAGAGGCTAAGACCGCATTGACTCAGTGCGGTATTCAGCCTCTCTGGTGTCAAGTCTGATTTTGGAAAAAAAAAAAAAAAATCCAAAATCAGACAGAGTGTTGAGACCAGAGAGGCTAAGACCGCATTGACTCAGTGCGGTATTCAGCCTCTCTGGTGTCAAGTCTGATTTTGGAAAAAAAAAAAAAAAATCCAAAATCAGACAGAGTGTTGAGACCAGAGAGGCTAAGACCGCATTGACTCAGTGCGGTATTCAGCCTCTCTGGTGTCAAGTCTGATTTTGGAAAAAAAAAAAAAAAAATCCAAAATCAGACAGAGTGTTGAGACCAGAGAGGCTAAGACCGCATTGACTCAGTGCGGTATTCAGCCTCTCTGGTGTCAAGTCTGATTTTGGAAAAAAAAAAAAAAAAATCCAAAATCAGACAGAGTGTTGACACCAGAGAGGCTAAGACCGCATTGACTCAGTGCGGTATTCAGCCTCTCTGGTGTCAAGTCTGATTTTGGAAAAAAAAAAAAAAATCCAAAATCAGACAGAGTGTTGAGACCAGAGAGGCTAAGACTGCATTGACTCAGTGCGGTATTCAGCCTCTCTCGTGTCAAGTCTGATTTTAGAAAAAAAAAAAAAAAAATCCAAAATCAGACAGAGTGTTGACACCAGAGAGGCTAAGACCGCATTGACTCAGTGCAGTATTCAGCCTCTCTGGTGTCAAGTCTGATTTTGAAAAAAAAAAAAAAAAAATCCAAAATCAGACAGAGTGTTGAGACCAGAGAGGCTAAGACCGCATTGACTCAGTGCGGTATTCAGCCTCTCTGGTGTCAAGTCTGATTTTGGAAAAAAAAAAAAAAAAAATCCAAAATCAGACAGAGTGTTGAGACCAGAGAGGCTAAGACTGCATTGACTCAGTGCGGTATTCAGCCTCTCTGGTGTCAAGTCTGATTTTGGAAAAAAAAAAAAAAAAATCCAAAATCAGACAGAGTGTTGACACCAGAGAGGCTAAGACCGCATTGACTCAGTGCGGTATTCAGCCTCTCTGGTGTCAAGTCTGATTTTGGAAAAAAAAAAAAAAAAATCCAAAATCAGACAGAGTGTTGAGACCAGAGAGGCTAAGACCGCATTGACTCAGTGCGGTATTCAGCCTCTCTGGTGTCAAGTCTGATTTTGGAAAAAAAAAAAAAAAAATCCAAAATCAGACAGAGTGTTGAGACCAGAGAGGCTAAGACCGCATTGACTCAGTGCGGTATTCAGCCTCTCTGGTGTCAAGTCTGATTTTGGAAAAAAAAAAAAAAAAATCCAAAATCAGACAGAGTGTTGAGACCAGAGAGGCTAAGACCGCATTGACTCAGTGCGGTATTCAGCCTCTCTGGTGTCAAGTCTGATTTTGGAAAAAAAAAAAAAAAAATCCAAAATCAGACAGAGTGTTGACACCAGAGAGGCTAAGACCGCATTGACTCAGTGCGGTATTCAGCCTCTCTGGTGTCAAGTCTGATTTTGGAAAAAAAAAAAAAAATCCAAAATCAGACAGAGTGTTGAGACCAGAGAGGCTAAGACCGCATTGACTCAGTGCGGTATTCAGCCTCTCTGGTGTCAAGTCTGATTTTTGAAAAAAAAAAAAAAAAATCCAAAATCAGACAGAGTGTTGACACCAGAGAGGCTAAGACCGCATTGACTCAGTGCAGTATTCAGCCTCTCTGGTGTCAAGTCTGATTTTGAAAAAAAAAAAAAAAAAATCCAAAATCAGACAGAGTGTTGAGACCAGAGAGGCTAAGACCGCATTGACTCAGTGCGGTATTCAGCCTCTCTGGTGTCAAGTCTGATTTTTGAAAAAAAAAAAAAAAATCCAAAATCAGACAGAGTTATGAGACCAGAGAGGCTAAGACCGCATTGACTCAGTGCGGTATTCAGCCTCTCTGGTGTCAAGTCTGATTTTGGAAAAAAAAAAAAAATCCAAAATCAGACAGAGTGTTGAGACCAGAGAGGCTAAGACCGCATTGACTCAGTGCGGTATTCAGCCTCTCTGGTGTCAAGTCTGATTTTGGAAAAAAAAAAAAAAAAATCCAAAATCAGACAGAGTGTTGACACCAGAGAGGCTAAGACCGCATTGACTCAGTGCGGTATTCAGCCTCTCTGGTGTCAAGTCTGATTTTGGAAAAAAAAAAAAAATCCAAAATCAGACAGAGTGTTGACACCAGAGAGGCTAAGACCGCATTGACTCAGTGCAGTATTCAGCCTCTCTGGTGTCAAGTCTGATTTTGGAAAAAAAAAAAAATCCAAAATCAGACAGAGTGTTGAGACCAGAGAGGCTAAGACCGCATTGACTCAGTGCGGTATTCAGCCTCTCTGGTGTCAAGTCTGATTTTGGAAAAAAAAAAAAAAAATCCAAAATCAGACAGAGTGTTGACACCAGAGAGGCTAAGACCGCATTGACTCAGTGCGGTATTCAGCCTCTCTGGTGTCAAGTCTGATTTTGGAAAAAAAAAAAAAAAATCCAAAATCAGACAGAGTGTTGAGACCAGAGAGGCTAAGACCGCATTGACTCAGTGCGGTATTCAGCCTCTCTGGTGTCAAGTCTGATTTTGGAAAAAAAAAAAAAATCCAAAATCAGACAGAGTGTTGAGACCAGAGAGGCTAAGACCGCATTGACTCAGTGCGGTATTCAGCCTCTCTGGTGTCAAGTCTGATTTTGGAAAAAAAAAAAAAAAATCCAAAATCAGACAGAGTGTTGACACCAGAGAGGCTAAGACCGCATTGACTCAGTGCGGTATTCAGCCTCTCTGGTGTCAAGTCTGATTTTGGGAAAAAAAAAAAAAAATCCAAAATCAGACAGAGTGTTGACACCAGAGAGGCTAAGACCGCATTGACTCAGTGCGGTATTCAGCCTCTCTGGTGTCAAGTCTGATTTTGGAAAAAAAAAAAAAAAAATCCAAAATCAGACAGAGTGTTGAGACCAGAGAGGCTAAGACCGCATTGACTCAGTGCGGTATTCAGCCTCTCTGGTGTCAAGTCTGATTTTGGAAAAAAAAAAAAAAAAATCCAAAATCAGACAGAGTGTTGAGACCAGAGAGGCTAAGACCGCATTGACTCAGTGCGGTATTCAGCCTCTCTGGTGTCAAGTCTGATTTTGGAAAAAAAAAAAAAAAAATCCAAAATCAGACAGAGTGTTGAGACCAGAGAGGCTAAGACCGCATTGACTCAGTGCGGTATTCAGCCTCTCTGGTGTCAAGTCTGATTTTTGAAAAAAAAAAAAAAAATCCAAAATCAGACAGAGTTATGAGACCAGAGAGGCTAAGACCGCATTGACTCAGTGCGGTATTCAGCCTCTCTGGTGTCAAGTCTGATTTTGGAAAAAAAAAAAAAAAATCCAAAATCAGACAGAGTGTTGAGACCAGAGAGGCTAAGACCGCATTGACTCAGTGCGGTATTCAGCCTCTCTGGTGTCAAGTCTGATTTTGGAAAAAAAAATCCAAAATCCAAAATCAGACAGAGTGTTGAGACCAGAGAGGCTAAGACCGCATTGACTCAGTGCGGTATTCAGCCTCTCTGGTGTCAAGTCTGATTTTGGAAAAAAAAAAAAAAAAATCCAAAATCAAAATCAGACAGAGTGTTGAGACCAGAGAGGCTAAGACCGCATTGACTCAGTGCGGTATTCAGCCTCTCTGGTGTCAAGTCTGATTTTGGAAAAAAAAAAAAAAATCCAAAATCAGACAGAGTGTTGAGACCAGAGAGGCTAAGACCGCATTGACTCAGTGCGGTATTCAGCCTCTCTGGTGTCAAGTCTGATTTTGGAAAAAAAAAAAAAATCCAAAATCAGACAGAGTGTTGACACCAGAGAGGCTAAGACCGCATTGACTCAGTGCGGTATTCAGCCTCTCTGGTGTCAAGTCTGATTTTGGGAAAAAAATAAAATAATCCAAAATCAGACAGAGTGTTGACACCAGAGAGGCTAAGACCGCATTTACTCAGTGCGGTATTCAGCCTCTCTGGTGTCAAGTCTGATTTTGGAAAAAAAAAAAAATCCCAAATCAGACAGAGTGTTGACACCAGAGAGGCTAAGACCGCATTGACTCAGTGCGGTATTCAGCCTCTCTGGTGTCAAGTCTGATTTTGCGAAAAAAATAAAATAATCCAAAATCAGACAGAGTGTTGACACCAGAGAGGCTAAGACCGCATTGACTCAGTGCGGTATTCAGCCTCTCTGGTGTCAAGTCTGATTTTAGGAAAAAAAAAAAAAAAAAAAAATCCAAAATCAGACAGAGTGTTGAGACCAGAGAGGCTAAGACCGCATTGACTCAGTGCGGTATTCAGCCTCTCTGGTGTCAAGTCTGATTTTGGAAAAAAAAAAAAAAAATCCAAAATCAGACAGAGTGTTGACACCAGAGAGGCTAAGACCGCATTGACTCAGTGCGGTATTCAGCCTCTCTGGTGTCAAGTCTGATTTTGGAAAAAAAAAAAAAAAAAATCCAAAATCAGACAGAGTGTTGAGACCAGAGAGGCTAAGACTGCATTGACTCAGTGCGGTATTCAGCCTCTCTGGTGTCAAGTCTGATTTTGGAAAAAAAAAAAAAAAAATCCAAAATCAGACAGAGTGTTGACACCAGAGAGGCTAAGACCGCATTGACTCAGTGCGGTATTCAGCCTCTCTGGTGTCAAGTCTGATTTTGGAAAAAAAAAAAAAAAAATCCAAAATCAGACAGAGTGTTGAGACCAGAGAGGCTAAGACCGCATTGACTCAGTGCGGTATTCAGCCTCTCTGGTGTCAAGTCTGATTTTGGAAAAAAAAAAAAAAAAATCCAAAATCAGACAGAGTGTTGAGACCAGAGAGGCTAAGACCGCATTGACTCAGTGCGGTATTCAGCCTCTCTGGTGTCAAGTCTGATTTTGGAAAAAAAAAAAAAAAATCCAAAATCAGACAGAGTGTTGACACCAGAGAGGCTAAGACCGCATTGACTCAGTGCGGTATTCAGCCTCTCTGGTGTCAAGTCTGATTTTGGAAAAAAAAAAAAAAAATCCAAAATCAGACAGAGTGTTGAGACCAGAGAGGCTAAGACCGCATTGACTCAGTGCGGTATTCAGCCTCTCTGGTGTCAAGTCTGATTTTGGAAAAAAAAAAAAAAATCCAAAATCAGACAGAGTGTTGAGACCAGAGAGGCTAAGACCGCATTGACTCAGTGCGGTATTCAGCCTCTCTGGTGTCAAGTCTGATTTTGGAAAAAAAAAAAAAAAAATCCAAAATCAGACAGAGTGTTGACACCAGAGAGGCTAAGACCGCATTGACTCAGTGCGGTATTCAGCCTCTCTGGTGTCAAGTCTGATTTTGGAAAAAAAAAAAAAAAAATCCAAAATCAGACAGAGTGTGACACCAGAGAGGCTAAGACCGCATTGACTCAGTGCAGTATTCAGCCTCTCTGGTGTCAAGTCTGATTTTGGAAAAAAAAAAAAAATCCAAAATCAGACAGAGTGTTGAGACCAGAGAGGCTAAGACCGCATTGACTCAGTGCGGTATTCAGCCTCTCTGGTGTCAAGTCTGATTTTGGGAAAAAAAAAAAAAATCCAAAATCAGACAGAGTGTTGAGACCAGAGAGGCTAAGACCGCATTGACTCAGTGCGGTATTCAGCCTCTCTGGTGTCAAGTCTGATTTTTGAAAAAAAAAAAAAAAATCCAAAATCAGACAGAGTTATGAGACCAGAGAGGCTAAGACCGCATTGACTCAGTGCGGTATTCAGCCTCTCTGGTGTCAAGTCTGATTTTGGAAAAAAAAAAAAAATCCAAAATCAGACAGAGTGTTGAGACCAGAGAGGCTAAGACCGCATTGACTCAGTGCGGTATTCAGCCTCTCTGGTGTCAAGTCTGATTTTGGAAAAAAAAAAAAAAATCCAAAATCAGACAGAGTGTTGACACCAGAGAGGCTAAGACCGCATTGACTCAGTGCGGTATTCAGCCTCTCTGGTGTCAAGTCTGATTTTGGGAAAAAAAAAAAAAAAAATCCAAAATCAGACAGAGTGTTGACACCAGAGAGGCTAAGACCGCATTGACTCAGTGCGGTATTCAGCCTCTCTGGTGTCAAGTCTGATTTTTGAAAAAAAAAAAAAAAATCCAAAATCAGACAGAGTGTTGAGACCAGAGAGGCTAAGACCGCATTGACTCAGTGCGGTATTCAGCCTCTCTGGTGTCAAGTCTGATTTTGGAAAAAAAAAAAAAAAATCCAAAATCAGACAGAGTGTTGAGACCAGAGAGGCTAAGACCGCATTGACTCAGTGCGGTATTCAGCCTCTCTGGTGTCAAGTCTGATTTTGGAAAAAAAAAAAAAAAATCCAAAATCAGACAGAGTGTTGAGACCAGAGAGGCTAAGACCGCATTGACTCAGTGCGGTATTCAGCCTCTCTGGTGTCAAGTCTGATTTTGGAAAAAAAAAAAAAAATCCAAAATCAGACAGAGTGTTGAGACCAGAGAGGCTAAGACCGCATTGACTCAGTGCGGTATTCAGCCTCTCTGGTGTCAAGTCTGATTTTGGAAAAAAAAAAAAAAAATCCAAAATCAGACAGAGTGTTGAGACCAGAGAGGCTAAGACCGCATTGACTCAGTGCGGTATTCAGCCTCTCTGGTGTCAAGTCTGATTTTGGAAAAAAAAAAAAAAAAATCCAAAATCAGACAGAGTGTTGAGACCAGAGAGGCTAAGACCGCATTGACTCAGTGCGGTATTCAGCCTCTCTGGTGTCAAGTCTGATTTTGGAAAAAAAAAAAAAAAATCCAAAATCAGACAGAGTGTTGAGACCAGAGAGGCTAAGACCGCATTGACTCAGTGCGGTATTCAGCCTCTCTGGTGTCAAGTCTGATTTTGGAAAAAAAAAAAAAAAATCCAAAATCAGACAGAGTGTTGAGACCAGAGAGGCTAAGACCGCATTGACTCAGTGCGGTATTCAGCCTCTCTGGTGTCAAGTCTGATTTTGGAAAAAAAAAAAAATCCAAAATCAGACAGAGTGTTGACACCAGAGAGGCTAAGACCGCATTGACTCAGTGCGGTATTCAGCCTCTCTGGTGTCAAGTCTGATTTTGGGAAAAAAATAAAATAATCCAAAATCAGACAGAGTGTTGACACCAGAGAGGCTAAGACCGCATTGACTCAGTGCGGTATTCAGCCTCTCTGGTGTCAAGTCTGATTTTGGAAAAAAAAAAAAAATCCCAAATCAGACAGAGTGTTGACACCAGAGAGGCTAAGACCGCATTGACTCAGTGCGGTATTCAGCCTCTCTGGTGTCAAGTCTGATTTTGGAAAAAAAAAAAAAAATCCAAAATCAGACAGAGTGTTGACACCAGAGAGGCTAAGACCGCATTGACTCAGTGCGGTATTCAGCCTCTCTGGTGTCAAGTCTGATTTTGAAAAAAAAAAAAAAAAAATCCAAAATCAGACAGAGTGTTGAGACCAGAGAGGCTAAGACCGCATTGACTCAGTGCGGTATTCAGCCTCTCTGGTGTCAAGTCTGATTTTGGAAAAAAAAAAAAAAAATCCAAAATCAGACAGAGTGTTGACACCAGAGAGGCTAAGACCGCATTGACTCAGTGCGGTATTCAGCCTCTCTGGTGTCAAGTCTGATTTTGGAAAAAAAAAAAAAAAAATCCAAATCAGACAGAGTGTTGAGACCAGAGAGGCTAAGACCGCATTGACTCAGTGCGGTATTCAGCCTCTCTGGTGTCAAGTCTGATTTTGGAAAAAAAAAAAAAAAATCCAAAATCAGACAGAGTGTTGAGACCAGAGAGGCTAAGACCGCATTGACTCAGTGCGGTATTCAGCCTCTCTGGTGTCAAGTCTGATTTTGGAAAAAAAAAAAAAAAATCCAAAATCAGACAGAGTGTTGAGACCAGAGAGGCTAAGACCGCATTGACTCAGTGCGGTATTCAGCCTCTCTGGTGTCAAGTCTGATTTTGGAAAAAAAAAAAAAAAATCCAAATCAGACAGAGTGTTGAGACCAGAGAGGCTAAGACCGCATTGACTCAGTGCGGTATTCAGCCTCTCTGGTGTCAAGTCTGATTTTGGAAAAAAAAAAAAAAAATCCAAAATCAGACAGAGTGTTGAGACCAGAGAGGCTAAGACCGCATTGACTCAGTGCGGTATTCAGCCTCTCTGGTGTCAAGTCTGATTTTGGAAAAAAAAAAAAAAAATCCAAAATCAGACAGAGTGTTGACACCAGAGAGGCTAAGACCGCATTGACTCAGTGCGGTATTCAGCCTCTCTGGTGTCAAGTCTGATTTTGGAAAAAAAAAAAAAAATCCAAAATCAGACAGAGTGTTGAGACCAGAGAGGCTAAGACCGCATTGACTCAGTGCGGTATTCAGCCTCTCTCGGTGTCAAGTCTGATTTTAGAAAAAAAAAAAAAATCCAAAATCAGACAGAGTGTTGACACAGAGAGGCTAAGACCGCATTGACTCAGTGCGGTATTCAGCCTCTCTGGTGTCAAGTCTGATTTTGGAAAAAAAAAAAAAAAAATCCAAAATCAGACAGAGTGTTGAGACCAGAGAGGCTAAGACCGCATTGACTCAGTGCGGTATTCAGCCTCTCTGGTGTCAAGTCTGATTTTTGAAAAAAAAAAAAAAAATCCAAAATCAGACAGAGTTATGAGACCAGAGAGGCTAAGACCGCATTGACTCAGTGCGGTATTCAGCCTCTCTGGTGTCAAGTCTGATTTTGGAAAAAAAAAAAAAATCCAAAATCAGACAGAGTGTTGAGACCAGAGAGGCTAAGACCGCATTGACTCAGTGCGGTATTCAGCCTCTCTGGTGTCAAGTCTGATTTTGGAAAAAAAAAAAAAAAATCCAAAATCAGACAGAGTGTTGACACCAGAGAGGCTAAGACCGCATTGACTCAGTGCGGTATTCAGCCTCTCTGGTGTCAAGTCTGATTTTGGAAAAAAAAAAAAAAATCCAAAATCAGACAGAGTGTTGACACCAGAGAGGCTAAGACCGCATTGACTCAGTGCAGGTATTCAGCCTCTCTGGTGTCAAGTCTGATTTTGGAAAAAAAAAAAAATCCAAAATCAGACAGAGTGTTGAGACCAGAGAGGCTAAGACCGCATTGACTCAGTGCGGTATTCAGCCTCTCTGGTGTCAAGTCTGATTTTGGAAAAAAAAAAAAAAAATCCAAAATCAGACAGAGTGTTGACACCAGAGAGGCTAAGACCGCATTGACTCAGTGCGGTATTCAGCCTCTCTGGTGTCAAGTCTGATTTTGGAAAAAAAAAAAAAAAATCCAAAATCAGACAGAGTGTTGAGACCAGAGAGGCTAAGACCGCATTGACTCAGTGCGGTATTCAGCCTCTCTGGTGTCAAGTCTGATTTTGGAAAAAAAAAAAAAAAATCCAAAATCAGACAGAGTGTTGAGACCAGAGAGGCTAAGACCGCATTGACTCAGTGCGGTATTCAGCCTCTCTGGTGTCAAGTCTGATTTTGGAAAAAAAAAAAAAAATCCAAAATCAGACAGAGTGTTGACACCAGAGAGGCTAAGACCGCATTGACTCAGTGCGGTATTCAGCCTCTCTGGTGTCAAGTCTGATTTTGGAAAAAAAAAAAAAAAATCCAAAATCAGACAGAGTGTTGAAGACCAGAGAGGCTAAGACCGCATTGACTCAGTGCGGTATTCAGCCTCTCTGGTGTCAAGTCTGATTTTGGAAAAAAAAAAAAAAATCCAAAATCAGACAGAGTGTTGAGACCAGAGAGGCTAAGACCGCATTGACTCAGTGCGGTATTCAGCCTCTCTGGTGTCAAGTCTGATTTTGGAAAAAAAAAAAAAAATCCAAAATCAGACAGAGTGTTGAGACCAGAGAGGCTAAGACCGCATTGACTCAGTGCGGTATTCAGCCTCTCTGGTGTCAAGTCTGATTTTGGAAAAAAAAAAAAAAATCCAAAATCAGACAGAGTGTTGACACCAGAGAGGCTAAGACCGCATTGACTCAGTGCGGTATTCAGCCTCTCTGGTGTCAAGTCTGATTTTGGAAAAAAAAAAAAAAATCCAAAATCAGACAGAGTGTTGACACCAGAGAGGCTAAGACCGCATTGACTCAGTGCGGTATTCAGCCTCTCTGGTGTCAAGTCTGATTTTGGAAAAAAAAAAAAAAATCCAAAATCAGACAGAGTGTTGACACCAGAGAGGCTAAGACCGCATTGACTCAGTGCGGTATTCAGCCTCTCTGGTGTCAAGTCTGATTTTGGAAAAAAAAAAAAAATCCAAAATCAGACAGAGTGTTGACGACCAGAGAGGCTAAGACCGCATTGACTCAGTGCGGTATTCAGCCTCTCTGGTGTCAAGTCTGATTTTGGAAAAAAAAAAAAAAAATCCAAAATCAGACAGAGTGTTGAGACCAGAGAGGCTAAGACCGCATTGACTCAGTGCGGTATTCAGCCTCTCTGGTGTCAAGTCTGATTTTGGAAAAAAAAAAAAAAATCCAAAATCAGACAGAGTGTTGAGACCAGAGAGGCTAAGACCGCATTGACTCAGTGCGGTATTCAGCCTCTCTGGTGTCAAGTCTGATTTTGGAAAAAAAAAAAAAAATCCAAAATCAGACAGAGTGTTGACACCAGAGAGGCTAAGACCGCATTGACTCAGTGCGGTATTCAGCCTCTCTGGTGTCAAGTCTGATTTTGGAAAAAAAAAAAAAAAATCCAAAATCAGACAGAGTGTTGAGACCAGAGAGGCTAAGACCGCATTGACTCAGTGCGGTATTCAGCCTCTCTGGTGTCAAGTCTGATTTTGGAAAAAAAAAAAAAAAATCCAAAATCAGACAGAGTGTTGAGACCAGAGAGGCTAAGACCGCATTGACTCAGTGCGGTATTCAGCCTCTCTGGTGTCAAGTCTGATTTTGGAAAAAAAAAAAAAAAATCCAAAATCAGACAGAGTGTTGAGACCAGAGAGGCTAAGACCGCATTGACTCAGTGCGGTATTCAGCCTCTCTGGTGTCAAGTCTGATTTTGGAAAAAAAAAAAAAAAATCCAAAATCAGACAGAGTGTTGAGACCAGAGAGGCTAAGACCGCATTGACTCAGTGCGGTATTCAGCCTCTCTGGTGTCAAGTCTGATTTTGGAAAAAAAAAAAAAAATCCAAAATCAGACAGAGTGTTGACACCAGAGAGGCTAAGACCGCATTGACTCAGTGCGGTATTCAGCCTCTCTGGTGTCAAGTCTGATTTTGGAAAAAAAAAAAAAAAATCCAAAATCAGACAGAGTGTTGAGACCAGAGAGGCTAAGACCGCATTGACTCAGTGCGGTATTCAGCCTCTCTGGTGTCAAGTCTGATTTTGGAAAAAAAAAAAAAAATCCAAAATCAGACAGAGTGTTGACACCAGAGAGGCTAAGACCGCATTGACTCAGTGCGGTATTCAGCCTCTCTGGTGTCAAGTCTGATTTTGGAAAAAAAAAAAAAAAATCCAAAATCAGACAGAGTGTTGAGACCAGAGAGGCTAAGACAGCATTGACTCAGTGCGGTATTCAGCCTCTCTGGGTCAAGTCTGATTTTGGAAAAAAAAAAAAAAATCCAAAATCAGACAGAGTGTTGACACCAGAGAGGCTAAGACCGCATTGACTCAGTGCGGTATTCAGCCTCTCTGGTGTCAAGTCTGATTTGGGAAAAAAAAAAAAAAAAATCCAAAATCAGACAGAGTGTTGAGACCAGAGAGGCTAAGAC
>NW_028151523.1:0-57076 GCF_964638095.1 Poromitra crassiceps | reverse complement strand
GAGGTCATCGGCGATGTCAGACATAACGCTGATGATGTCATAGCTCCCTGGACGAGGTGACATCACAAATGCGGGGATATAAACAAAGTGTTCTGTGACGCTATAGATTCCTTCTACTTCCATACTTCTTCAGGTATTCTTACTCCCTACTACCCTTCATAATGTCAACCATTAGCGCGACCAAATCCGGACCCGAGCTGAATCCTGGCTATCTTACAACCAGCCAGGCCCTGGTGACCGACTGCCTTACACCCAGCCAGGTCACGAGTGGTATTTCAACCGCGTCCCAGGACCGACATCTCGGTCCCTATCTCCATCCCTGTGATTCTGACCGATCACAGCCCGTGAGCCCTCATCCACGATCCAGCACACTTCACAAGGCAAGCCCAAAAGCTTCGCCCCCAGCAAGCCCACAAGCTTCGCTACAGAGCATGTAGCTCATTTGTCCTACATTGTAGGATTTGTTAAGCATTGTTAAAATCAGCTTTGTTTTCTTGAACAGATTAGCCAAGATGGCTGCCTGCTTCAAGAACAGCCAACATGGTAGAAGGTGAATATGACATCTGTACCTCCAGCATGATTCCCAGACCATAATGTGAAAATGGTGAGAGAAACTTGGAGTGTGGTTGGTCTGAACAGCTGTTGAGAAAACAGAATATGTGACATCAGTGAAGGTAGTGTCCACCTCGTGTTAACCTTGACTCTAGTCTGTAGCCAGACTGACACTGGCTCGTCTGTTTAAAGGTACCTGGCTGTGATGGGACATGATGGTGACTGCAGGACGCGTGCACGTTCAGGATGGTGCAGTGATCTATGCTCCAACTAAGGTATCTACCAAGTGATGTTTGACTGCATTTAATACATTTAATTAAGAATAGGGATGTACTGTACGATATCGACCCGATAAATGATCAGCATCCAGTTCTTGTAAACCGTGCAGTCTCAACTATCAGGCAGCGAATAGTTCAATGTTTTCATGAGCAACAAGTTAATGTGACAAGCTTCAGTTCAACTAGTCACGGATGTTGCGTAGTCATTCATTATAAAGTGAGTTGACTTCAGTAAACAGGAATGGACTGGTGGCGAAGAGGGTTAGGTGCATGGGTTACTGCGTTGGAACCTTTTGTATGCTGATCGAAACCCGCAGGGAATCGATTTTTTTGCATTTATTTTTTTAGCAGTCATCGCTGCTCTGAAAAGCTGTAATAATCGTAACACTCGCCTTGAAAGAGAATTTTAGTATTTTAATTTAATGTCATATTTTAACACCAGGAAGAGGGTAGGCGGGTTTCATTCCAAGCACAGTCACACCCACTGAGAGATTGTTTGGCAGACACGTTTGACTATCCTGTGTTTAGTTAAGTTTATTTATTTGTTGGACAGGCACAGTGGAGATTAAAAGATGGTAAAAAGCAAAGAAGAGTAGTTTTCATCCGCCGGAGACTTCAGCGTTTCATTGTGGAGTTGTGGTGAATCTGCGGACAGAAGTGCACAACAGCTGCTGCAGGAAGTAAACAACAATCACATGCATCCTGGAGACAGGTTCGTGGAGCGACCAGTTAGGCTGTCACACCGGAACTGATACTGCCCGCCCCTGTGACATCATCGACAGGTCAAATGTCAAACAATAACATTACACCACAGACATATTACACATTTTGGCATATCTAATATTTCTAACACCATGCAGCACTTGTGTGGAGATGAAGATTATAACTTTTAGAACTGGTTTGTGGTTTGGCTGTTATACAGACACAGCCGTTGATCAGTAAAAATGATGATTCATGAGAAAATGTAGCTATAAGAATTGATTCAAGTTGATAAAGAAAAAAACATTTCATGGATGCATAACTCGGACGTATCCTCAGTGATGTACCCTGGGGTCATAGGATGTTTCGGGTCTCGCAACATCATACACCCTCGCCCAGGTGACCCAGCCGGGGCTGGCCAAGCCCCAACTTACGTCCCAGTAGCTACCCACGGTCAGCCCTCCAGGAAGGGTCTGGTCACGCGGTCAGGGCCACTCAATCCGCTGCGCCGGAACTACTCTGCCGGGACTGGGAGGGGGGCTCTGGTACGTAGAGGGACCGGGCTCTGTGGGTTGCCACCCGGCCGGGCTCCTCCCTCGTCTCACCAGGTCTAGGACCTGTGCGCTGCACCAGACTCCCCCGCTCCAAACATCTCATTCCGAGGTGATGGTATCTTGGTGGATACCATGCAGTACCAGTACTTGGTGGCACTGCAGTCTCCACTTGCGGCTTGAATGGCCCTCCTAAAAGGCCTCTCGTGGGTTGTTGGGCTTCTTCCTCACGGAAGACGCAGGCTGGGGAGCTAACCCATACTGCTACCCGGGTGCCGTCCCTGTTCCGGCTGTCAACTGACTCTCCAGTAGTCACCAGTCTTTCCTGGTTGTCACATAGTCTATTCCTATGAGTCACTGGCTAAGCCAGGCTAACTAATAAAGACAGATAAAAACTGGGACGTATCCTCAGTGATCACTCGTTTGACTTAAGAGGGCATGTATGTTGTATCCTTCACATTCGCTAACCAGTCTTTGAACTGAAATATTTGAAGAAGTTGGGATCCGTGTCTGAGAGAAATAGCCTGGCTAGTTCGATGTTTATCCGTTCACCTGCGTCGCGTTGAAGCACTTTTTACAGACTGGCTTCGTTTGATGTGTCCGGGCTTGCCTTCGCTGTCAGCAACGTAAGTAAGCAAAATACTTCCACATTTCGCTTTGTGCATCTGCTTTCTCAACAAGCGTTGGGCGGCTTCAGACTAGAAGCCGTTGTCATTTTCGCTGTGTCCTGTGTGTCGGGCTGCTGACTGAAGGACTGGCCAGAGAGAGCAGAGAGGGGAGGGGGAAAATCTGCACGCCCACACATGAAGCAGACATACCGCTCTTCTGACAACCTCCAAAGTGATGATATGTCCGCGATGACGGGGTCGCGCTTATCCCGGAAAACAATTTTCACACATGAAAGGCATAGACCACTTTCTGGTCATTTCCCGGTATAAAGCGCATGTGTGAAAACGGCTTCAGTGTTCTCCTTCACATTAGGTGGTGGACTTGGGGTGCAACGAGTGCACCCTCCTCAGGAGGCTGAAATTCCACCCGGAAATTGAACTGCTGGTCGGAGTGGACATCGACAGAGACGTGATGAGGAAAAACATGTAAGTTTAAATTAGTTCATTGACTTGAGATTTTAGTTTGTGACATGTGACACAATCACAACCTACAGAAATAGGATTGCTTTTATTTTTCCCAGGTATGAATTAGCCCCTATCTCAACTGACTATCTGCTGCCAAGTTTTGATCAACTGAGCATTGAGCTGTACCAAGGCTCAGTCACGCAGAGAGACGGCCGCCTTAGAGGATTCGATCTGGTGACCAGTATAGAACTGTAAGTCGCCACTTCCTCTGGGGTTGATCAGCGTCAGTCTAAATCTTTCACTTTGATTTCTGTCTTCTATTTCTTACTGTCTGTCTATGGCCAAATCCAAATGTCCAGACATCACTTCACTTGCAGACACGCAGACAAATCCACAATCCATCCAGTCCACAAGGGGTCGCTCAAGTGGACTTTCTGCAGACTTCCAAAGAGTCCGCTTCCAGACTTCACTGACTGAATTAGAATAGAATAGAATCAGTGTTAATTTCGTCGACAAAAACTATGACGAAAAATGTTAGTCAACTACCTTTTCCCCCAAGACTAAGACAAGACTAAAATGTTCAGACTTTTAGTTTCTTTGACTAAGACGAGACTAAAATACTCAAACTTTCAGTCGACTAAAACTTGACTAAACAAAAAGAGGATGAGGTTGACTAAATCTGATAAAAACTAACAAGCACATTTGTCACAGGACCACGACTACGACTAAATAAAAAAATTGACGAGAAAATTAACACTAATTATATACTGCTTTTCCCCCTCAATGCAGCAGTTCAGTTTATTGTGCTGCAGCATCATAGATGTAGCTGACATTTAGCTGTCTTAAAAACACATGTAAACAGGAAATAAAATATTGGAACAAAAATAAAAATAAACCAATGATCCAGAGAGGATACGACAGTATACCAAAGCAACGTTGACTTGCAGGCACAATCAGGTGTTTAGGTATGTCCATGTAAAGAGCTCTTTAATCCGCAGAAATAACAGACAATGTTGAAACTATGGGTTTGTCCGTGGCGTCCTCCCTTCAGACGTTTATTTAGGCCTAGCAGTCTGGACCCCAACCCTTAATCCTCCAGCAGACACACCTGGAAAGAAGAGTATAAAAGAGCAGGACCAAGCAGACTCAAGCATCAAGCTGCAAGCAGTCTCTCCACAGCATCTCCAGGAACCCTGCAGAGAAGACAAGAAGCTACCAGACAGAAACCTGAAGATGAATCCCTCTCTCGGCCTCCTGCTGCTGCTGCTGATCGGCCTCTCCCAGGCCTCTCTGGGTCCACAGGAGGAAGCCTCCAGGGACCCAGAGGCCGACACGATGGACACCGGCAGCAGGATCTTGGCCACAAACAACGGCTCCAGTGAGTTCCTGCTGGAGGGCGACTTGGTGGCCCCCACAACGAGAAACGCCATGAAGTGTTGGAGCAACAGCTGCCTCTGGAAGAAAGCCGGCGGCAAGGTGACCGTCCCCTTCATAGTGAGCAGCGTCTTCTCCAGGTCGGCCAAGCAGGCGATCGACAGAGGCATGAAGTCCTTCCACAGCAGCACCTGCATCCGCTTCGTTCCCCGTACAAACGAACGCGACTACATCAGCGTGGAGAGCAGAGGCGGCTGCTTCTCATCCCTGGGCAGAGTGGGAGGCAGGCAGACTGTCTCTCTCGCCCAGCAGGGCTGCGTCTACCACGGTGTCATTCAGCACGAGTTCCTCCATGCTCTGGGCTTCTATCACGAGCACACCAGGAGTGACCGCGACCAGTATGTCCGCATCAACTTCCAGTACGTTAACCCGCGCACAAAACACAACTTCCAGAAGCAGAACACCAACAACCAGAACACTCCCTACGACTACTCCTCCGTCATGCACTATCCGAGAACAGCCTTCACCACCCAACGCGGGCAGGACACCATCACCCCCATCCCCAACCCTAATGTCCGGATCGGCCAGAGGCAGGGCATGTCCCGCATCGACATCCAGAGGGTCAACAAGATCTACAGCTGCTAAGAACATTAGAGAAGGTTCTTAGATCTTCTGTCTACTTCATTAAATCTATTGTCTTTACTTTAATCTGTGTCCGAGGGCTAAACTGTGTGTGTGTGAGACCAATCAACAACACAAACAATTGTAAACACTGAAATAATAATAAAAAGGCTTATCCCTGGTCACCAACATTAGTACTTTTTAACCTGTTATTGATCTCATTAACGACAGTCAAGCTGACACTGCTAACATAATGGTAGTTGATTTTGGCAAGTTCAATTTGAGGGCTTTTACTTTTAATTACCATACGACCAGTGACACCAATTATTGAATGAACATATACAGGTCTAGTGGTTTTTGTCAATGTCACTGTTGTAATGTTGTTTTAATGTTTGGCAATACAGGGTGTCCAAACTAATGTTCAGTCACAAATCTTTAATGGGGGTGTCTGGGTAGTGTAGAGATAAAAGCACTCGCATACTGGCGGTCCGGGTAGTGTAGCGGTAAAGTCCCTGCCTATCAACATGAGGGGCACAGGTTCGCATCCTCGTGGTCCCTCCGGCTTGGTCGGGCGTCCATACAGGCACAATTGACTCGTGTGTGTCTGTGGGAGGGAAGCTGGTTTGAAGGTTTTTGTCCTGGTCGCTGCACTAGCGCCTCCTCTGGTCGGTCGGGGTGCCTGTTCAGAGGGAAGGGAACTGGTTGGAATATCGTGATCCTCCCACGTGCTACGTCCTACCGGTGAGGCTCCAGCTGCTACTGCTCATGTTTTGGAGGAAGCATGGTGCTAGTTTCGGCTCTCCCCAGATCAGCAGAGGGGGTGGAACAACGACCGGGACAGCAGGGGGAATTGGCCAAGTACAATTGGGGGGAAAATGGGAGAAAAAATATGAATGCTGTCAGGCCGACGGTGTCCGAGGAAAATGCAACAGAAAGACATACATACATACATACAGACAGACAGACAGACAGACAGACAGACAGTAGTTACAACGGAACCCGCCCAGTCTTAGCTAAGGGTCTTATCTACCGGTATATGTGTATGAGGCATTGTGTTCCCAAAATGTACAGCTACTTGCTTGTCTACGTCATTATATCCAGAGACGTCTGAGCGCTTTCCACACAGCCCAGCCAGCCTCCCTCCATTCTCCCCTCAGCTGCGGACTGAGCAGGGACTGTAAATATGGTCCACTTGTCATTGCTACAGGCATAAGCCGACACTGACCCAGGTGGGCATAGTCAGCATTAGCTACTTTCAATGGGAAAGATTTGCCAACACTGCTTTGAATGACCATTACTAGTGCAAGCGCATCAGCAGATTCAACAGTTTTCATTGACTAAAACTAAACTAAAATGTGAACAGTTTTCGTTGACTAAAACGAGACTAAAATACTTATGGTTTTATTTGACTAAAATGAGACTAAAATGCTCAAACTTTTAGTCGACTAAAACTTGACTAAATAAAAACAGGATGAGGTTGACTAAATATGATAAAAACTAACAAGGACATTTGACGTGGGACTAAGACTAAGACTAAATAAAAAAATAGCTGACAAAATTAACACTAAATAGAATCAAATCTTGGCTATGGTATGTTGGCTATGGTATGTTTGCACATACAAGGAAATTGACTTGGTGTGGTTGGTGCACAAGTTACATAAATGGGAACAACAAACCGTATTAACAACCAAGTGTGGTAACCCAAAAATATGCAATTTAAAATGTGTACAAGTCCCACGAGAGGTAGCCCACAATTCATTGTAATACGGACGTGACGTCATTTTTCCGCTTGTAGAACAAAAAAACAACAAAAAACTGATTATGAATAATGTAAAACAATTATTTAATTAAAACGTTACTAGAATCATGTAGGCCAGAAATAATATTCAACCACATTGGGCATTTTATTGTAGTCTATAGACGTGTGTCTATCAGTGGGTTATTATTATAGCCTTATTATCTCGCCCTCGCAGACTTGACGTGATGACATTGAACGTGTCACGGTACGTTGGACTGAAGTCCAGAGGGCAGATATATATTTTGGATTGGGCATGTGTCTTTGTTTCTCACCCTGTTTCCTGCCTGGCTCTCTGCAGCATAGAGCACCTCCATCTTGCTGATGTGGAGCGCTTCTCTGAGGTGCTGTTTGGCTACATGGCCCCAGCGGCGGTTATCGTCAGCACGCCAAACTGTGAGTTCAACCCCCTTCTTCCCGGCCTGACGGGCTTCAGGCACAGCGACCACAAGTTTGAGTGGACCAGAGCGGAGTTCCAATCCTGGTACGTCATTTTTAAGGATCCCAAAAAAACACCATAACACCGTTGAAAAAACATCAACTATTGGTATTTGTCTTAGTCCTGTGGATAACTGACTAAATGAAAACGACAGCCATTGAATGCAACAAGATCACATGCTTTCTCTGCGGGTTGTTGAAAGTCATTCTGGGAAATGTAGGAAAATAGTAGACGTAGACATATCAAAAGAACTTTCAAGGACCCGTGGGAAGTTAACCCTGAATAAACTACCTGAGTCTCTTGTCATTTTATCTGCAGTAATGTTTCAGGCCTCTTAAAACATGTCTCCTTTTCCAATAGTAAAGATTTGAACGGATTGTTTTCCTGTGTTCTGTCTGTCCTCAGGGCTGTGCGGGCATGTCTGCAGCATGGTTACGAGGCGCAGTTCACCGGTGTTGGCCTGGCACCGCCTGGCCAGCAGGAGAGGGTGGGCTTCTGCTCCCAGATCGCCGTGTTCCACAGGCTGAGCAGCAGAGACCACGCCCGCATGCTGCCCGCCGACCATCCACATGGCATCTTCTCATATACTCTGGTGAGTGATGATCCACATGGCATCTTCTCATATACTCTGGTGAGTGATGATCCACATGGCATCTTCTCATATACTCTGGTGAGTGATGATCCACATGGCATCTTCTCATATACTCTGGTGAGTGATGATCCACATGGCATCTTCTCATATACTCTGGTGAGTGATGATCCACATGGCATCTTCTCATATACTCTGGTGAGTGATGATCCACATGACATCTTCTCATATACTCTGGTGAGTGATGATCCACATGGCATCTTCTCATATACTCTGGTGAGTGATGATCCACATGGCACATCTTCACAGGGCAGGTTCGCGCCCCCGTGTTACCTCAGACTTGGCCGGGCATCCATACAGGCATGATTGGCTGTGTCTGCGGGTGGGAAGCTGGATTAGGGGTATGTGTCCTGGTCGCTGGAATAGTGCCTCCTCTGGTTGCTCAGGGCGCCTGTTCAGGGTTGAAGGGAACTGGTGGGAATAGCGTGATCCTCCCATGGGCTACGTCCTGCCGGTGAAGCTCCCCGCTGTCATGTGAAACGAAGCGGCTGGCAACTGCGCATGTGTCGGAGGAAGCATGGTGCTAGTCTATGGATCTCCCCAGATCGGCAGAGGGGGGAGCAGCGACGGGGGCAGCAGGGGGAAATTGGCCAAGTACAATTGGGGAGAAAAATTGATAAAAAAAAACGTTAGGGTTGTACTACAACCCAGGTTTTACGAGTGAGAACGAGAGCTCTCACTCTAGTGCCTAGTTCGCTGCTTATGCAGCCAATGGAAGATTGTCATTTTGCTCCGCAAAATTACTTTACATTAAAACCGTCCACCCACCCGTAGGTGGCGTGGTGCCTCCCTGGGGCTGACGTGGATCCACGTGACTACGTCACGTCCCGTCATCCCAGGAAACGTCACTCATTCTTCCAGCCAGCTGAGATCCGACGCAATCAACGACGCATCGACGCAGCAAGGCTGGGTAGTGAGAGCTCTCGTTCTCACTCGTAAAACCTGGGTTGTAGTACAACCCTAACGTTTTACTTCGTTTCGAACTCAAGCTCTCACTCTAGTGCCAAATTCAACCGCCCTTGCTGCCGGGAGCACCCTACAGGGCGACCCGAAAGGCGTCAGTGAACCACGGCCGTATGGCAACGTTCATGCCTGACCGTCTGACATATTAGAGTGGCAACGATACTACTTCCTTGCCACCGACAGTGCCGCGTGCGCGAACCGCGAACCGGACACATCGAGACTGTAGTACCTGACAAACGTGTGATGAGAGGACCACCGAAACACCACGCAACAACGCAGAGGATGTCGCAACACCTCGCGTAGAATGCGCCTTGATACCCCCCGGGGGTATCTTACCCATGGCAGAGTATGCCAACGCGATCGCCTCCACTATCCAGTGTGATAAGCGATCCTTGGAAAGGGGCCCACCCTGGGCCTTCTGCCCAAAGCAGACCAACAACTGGTCTGTAGTGCGTAATGAACGCGTACTGGCCACATAGGCCGAGAGCACCCTTACGGGGCACAGCATGTGCAAGCGTCTCTCCTCACCCGAACTGAACGGCGGGGGACAGAATGCTGATAAGTCTATGACCATAGACCTATAGCCGGCATTAATAGTCTTGGGTTGGTAAGCCGGGTTAGGTCGCAACGTAACCCTGCGCCCATCATCCCCAAAAACCATACAGGCCTGCTGCACCGAGAGGGCAATCAGGTCACCAACTCTCTTTCCTGATGACAAGGCCAGCAGCAGCGCGGTCTTTAACACATTGAGTGCCAAGGACGTCTGTGGACGTCCTAAAAAAAAGTAACGAGGAGTGCCAAGGACGTCTGTGGACGTCCTAAAATCATAATTCATATTATTCCATAATTCTGCTGTTTAAGGTCGTACCCAGCCAGTGAGCATGAATCCCTTCAAGGGATCACACGGCGCCACCTTAAACATCGACACGGGAGCTGCGCCACCCACCTCAGATCCTTTACTTTGTGCAGGAGAAAGCAGGGAAAGACGTGATCAAAGGGGAAACCGATGCATGCTGCAGCCAGAGCCGTATAGATTGCTCTGTCTGCAGCTGAAAGTTGGCTGCATCCGCGCCCACAACTGAGCTCTTCTGCTTCTATCTATCTGTCTGCATATAGTTTCTCCACACGATTCCCTGCCAGAAAGCCAGCACCCGAAGCCGAACGGCCAAACCTTTTCGTTCAGTCGCGTTTGGCATTTCCTTGTTGCGCTGGGATCCGGGCAAAAACGGAGTCTGAGAAAACAGACTCTGTGCGTGTGGGGAGGAGCCCGCAGCTCAGAGGTGGAGAGGGGAGGGGGGGGGGGGGGGCACGCAGGCTGCACAGAAACCACACCACGCCACCACATCAGAAAACACCAGCCAGAGTCAGTGAATGTGCTCGAAATTAGAGTGCAAAAAGTATTCATAAAAGTGACTATATCTTGAAAAGTAAAAAAAACAGCAGAAAACCCTTGAAAGTGCTCTTCTTTCAGAGGCTGTCATTTCATAATGGAACTGTCTAGAAACAAAATTTCTTCTTTGGAAGAAGCAGGAGTGTCCAATGTTTCATTAAAGTCCAGCCCTGTCAATATAGCCCTAATAGAAAAAATTCTATAGCTGTTTTCAACTGAATGGAAGTGAATCTGGCACAGGCTCCAGACAATTTTACTGAAGCGCTGTGGCACTCAATGTGTTAAGGACAGAACCTTTAAACCCGCAAATCGCACCCCACCCCCAGAGGGAGGCGTCGGTGTGAATCACCATCCTGAGCAGGACAGGGCCCAACCGAGTACCTCTCGAGAGGTAATGGGGGTCCGCCCATATGGCCAGCGCCTGCCGGGCCTGACCTGTCAGAGGAACCCTGCGATGACGGTCCCCGGCCGGGTCCAGGCGAAGCCTGAGGAACCAGATTTGGACTACGGGCGCATGTGTAGCCTCCCCAGTGGGAGCACATGCAGTGCTGAGGCCATCAGGCCCAACATCACTGTGCACTGATGCACTGACACCGAGGGCACAGACCTAACGTCCTTGGCTTGCTGTCCGCACTGTGCGAGCCTGTCGCCCTGGCGAAAGGCTCGCAGGGAGTCTAGCTCGAGCCCCGGGAAGGTTGCCGCCTGCGCTGGGACGAGGCAACTCTTCTGCCAGTTCACCAAAAACCCTAAGGTTTGCAGGTGATCGGTCACCACCTTGGTATGTTCCGTGGCACAGACCCTCGAGTCGGCCAACTCTATGAGAGCGTCGTCGCGATATAGGAAGACGCAGATTCCCCTCGCGCGGAGGGGAGCCAATGCTGTCTCCACGCACACCGCTCTTTTGAAGGTTCGTGGGCTTAAGACATGCCGGATGGCAAGACACAGAACTCGTAAGCCTTCCCCAGGAAGGAGAACCTCAGGTATTTCCTGTGTCTCCTGACCACGTGGACATGGAAGAATGCAACTTTCAGATCCACGGAAGTAAGAAATCCCCCTGTCTCAACGTGTTGAACAGGCGGGGAAAAGAGAGCATTCGGAACGGGAACTTCCTCAGCGCCTCGTTGAGACGCCGAAGGTCCAATTCTGGACGCATGGAGCCGTCCTTCTTGGGCACGACAAAGTATCTGTGGTAGAACCCAAGCGCACCTCTGCCTTGGGAACCGAGCGCATCGCCGCTTTGGCGAGGAACGAATAACCTCCTTGTGGAGTATGTCCATGGACTCCCCCTCCACGGCCGTATCGGGGGTCCCGTCGAACGTGGGTGGGGGCCTGGCAACTGTAGAGCGTATCCCTTCTGGAGGGTGCGCCGTTTAAAGGGGACGGGGAACATAGATGCTCCCAGGCATCGAGCCTGTTGGCTTACAAAGATGGTCTCTTGTGGCCAAGGAGCGGAACCCGTCCTGAGTATATTGTTGGGCACCAGGACTGATCCGGTACCCTGATGGGGGGGCAGGACGTGAGAGGCTATGCCCCCCTGCCGCATGGTCAGTTCCGTAGAAGCTGTGCATGCTGGGGGAGAATTTCTTACGCAAGCTCCGCCTACTGCGTTGTATCGAAGTAATCCCCCCCCCCGCCGTGTGACTTTCGCAGGCTGGGGGGGGGGACTGCGGAGGTAACGTTCTCTTTCGAGTCCGGCCGCACGCGGACTTGTCCGGCAGTGCGGTCCCCAGGAGAGCTCCCGACCAGCAATGGGCCCACGGCGCAATTGATGGTGGGCTTGTCCTAGGAGCCTCTAGCCGAGGCCAGGCCGTAGCCATGGACCAACGGCGAGCCCTGATGACGGATATGAGACCCTGGGGGAGCTCCTGACCGAACTCGGGCCTTGGGCACCGAGGACGGTGGGCCTAAAGCTACAAGCCGCAGGCTGGGACTGAGCCCAGCCTTGGTGAGCCAACCGGTGAACTTGATCTGAGCGCTGCCAACCGAGGCCAGGCCGTGGCCATGGACCAAGGTGCGCTGTGCCCCCTGTCAGGCTCCCTGCACTTGCAGGGGACGCCCCAACAAGGGAATGCGTGTAGCGGAGGTAGCTCGCGCCCAATGTACTTAGCACGCAGATACTAACTGCACGGGTGCACGCCAGCTATCTGCAACAATACTATCGTTCTGTGCTAACAGTACTAATGCTATCTGCACGTATGCAAGCTAGCTCTCACACAAGCTAGCCAGAATGACTTTCTCTTGAGAGCGGACCAAGGTCCGCTCTCAAGAGCTTTAGCTGCGGCCCTGGGCATCGCCCCACGAACTGCTCCCTTGGAGGGCTCGCTCGTGAAGATAGCCCAGCAGCTGCAAGACCGAGGGTTCAAAGCGCTTGTGCAGCGTGCTCATGCCCAAGGCAGAACACGCACTTATCGTGACGGTTCATACTCGGCCAATGTAGTTTTACACACGGCCCATCCCCTCGCTGACTTTCCCTGCTCAGTAGCAAGAGAAGCAGGAAGCTAATCACTAAATCCCAAGCTCCCGCAGGCCGCACCCTGTTAGCGGGAGTACCGTTTAAGCAAGCTAACAAACTAGCAAGAAGCACAGGCTAGACAGTAAGCAACCCGGAGGCTAGCGAACGTGCGCGTGCAACGGTAACGTAAGCGGCAATAGCCCAGCCCGAAAGGAAGGCAACAATACCCACAACCTGTTAACCTGAGAGAACAGGCGTGAACAAGCCACTAGCTAAGCTAGCGTAAGCACTGAGAGACAAGCGTGCGCTAACACAAGCCTGCGCACAAGCCGGTGCAGCGAGTCTCTACCCTGAGTAACACGGGGAAGCAAGCGTGACCGCAAGCTGAAGCCAGCGGCCCGCGAAGCTAGTCAATCTCAGAAGAAACTCCTCAGAGGGAGTTACAATCTAGTTAGTAGATGCTATTTGCACGAGGCAAGCAACACTTAGCAGACAAGCAAGCTGGCTAAGATGGCGTAAGTACTGAGAGAAGCGGCCAACACAATGTGGAGCGAGCTCACCTAGCTAGCGTATTCGCTCAACTAATATCTCAGAGTGCCCCCTTCGGGGCCGACGCCAGTAATAGCTACACTACACGCCATATGTAGGTCCCAGCAACGCCTGTGCAGCGTGCTCATGCCCTTAGGCAGTGCACACATTCATTTAATTGTGCCGGTCGTAACCGGCCAGCGTAGCCTCACAGCTAACACAGCACCTAGCTGTTCCCCCCTCTCTCTGCTAACAGGAATTAACGGGGTTACCGTGTAAGCTAACTAACAGTAGCCTGCAACGGTAAGATAGCTGGAGTGCTACACAACCCTAGATACTGGCTGCACGGGAGCAAGCCAGCTATCTAGCTAACTGAAGAGCATGGCTTCTAGCTACTACTCTCGCTTAACGCGCGCCCTACACAGAGGTAGCTGGCGCCTAAAGTACTTAGCACACAGACACTAACTGCACGTGTGCACGTTAGCTATCTGCCACAATACTGGGTGTGTTACCCTGTCTGGGGACGCAACCAGATAGCTGGAGTGCTACAAGCTAGATGCTAGCTGCACTGAGCAAATAGCTATACTATCTATCTAACGTTACTCCAGCCGGAGTAAGGCGCTTAAAGTACCTAGCACACGGACGCTAACCGCACGGGTGCACGCTAGCTCATCTGCAACAAACTGGGCTAATTAGCCTATTGTTCTTGTGCTATACAGTACCAAGCTTAAACAGTTTTGAGCGCAGACCTTAGTCAGCCCTCAAGCCGATAAACGCTACCCCAGCCGGGGAACGTTTCACACAGCTACACGGCGGTAGCACAACAAGTGTTAACTGTAAGAAGACACGCTTAGCTTTGATGACTTGATCCGCCGCCGCTCAGTGAAGAGAACAGGATCGGGTCCCCGAAGCCTGTTTTATCTCATCCACCTAAACCCCTCAAGGTTGGCAGTTCAGACGGAACGAGCCTATTTTCTAAGCTATGTTTATTGCGCTAACTTCGAGCTAACACCAGAGCTTTAGACAACACAACCTCCCGCTGGCTGGAAGATTTGAAGAGTGACGTTTCCTGGGATGACGGGACGTGACGTAGTCACGTGGATCCACGTCAGCCCCAGGGAGGCACCACGCCACCTACGGGTGGGTGGACAGTTTTAATGTAAAGTAATTTTGCGGAGCAAAATGACAATCTTCCATTGGCTGCGTAAGCAGCGAACTAGGCACTAGAGGCACTAAAACTGTCAGCACCTGGCCAAGTCATCACTGAGTCATTCACCAACCCAATCAAACCCCCTTATTCTCAATTTTAATGAGTAAATATGTCTCAGAGATCAGTGACAGGTTTCTGATATATTTTCAATCTGTTTCCACATTAGCTGTACAGTGTAACCTACCCCAGTCTACATGACAACAACATCCTTCGGAGGGTGCTGGTGAGCGAGGTGCTCTACTGGGCTGAGCAGCTGAAGAGGGGCTGGATGGAGGAGAGGAGCGGTGAGGGGGAGGAGACCTCTGCACTCTGTCACACCCAGAGAGGAGGTGAGGGGGAGGAGACATCTGCACTCTGTCACACCCAGAGAGGAGGTGAGGGGGAGGAGACATCTGCACTCTGTCACACCCAGAGAGGAGGTTAGGGGGAGGAGACCTCTGCACTCTGTCACACCCAGAGAGGAGGTGAGGGGGAGGAGACCTCTGCAGTCTGTCACACCCAGAGAGGAGGTGAGGGGGAGGAGACCTCTGCACTCTGTCACACCCAGAGAGGAGGTGAGGGGGAGGAGACCTCTGCAGTCTGTCACACCCAGAGAGGAGGTGAGGGGGAGGAGACCTCTGCAGTCTGTCACACCCAGAGAGGAGGTGAGGGGGAGGAGACCTCTGCACTCTGTCACACCCAGAGAGGAGGTGAGGGGGAGGAGACATCTGCACTCTGTCACACCCAGAGAGGAGGTTAGGGGGAGGAGACCTCTGCACTCTGTCACACCCAGAGAGGAGGTGAGGGGGAGGAGACCTCTGCAGTCTGTCACACCCAGAGAGGAGGTTAGGGGGAGGAGACCTCTGCACTCTCACACCCAGAGAGGAGGTGAGGGGGAGGAGACATCTGCACTCTGTCACACCCAGAGAGGAGGTTAGGGGGAGGAGACCTCTGCACTCTGTCACACCCAGAGAGGAGGTGAGGGGGAGGAGACCTCTGCAGTCTGTCACACCCAGAGAGGAGGTTAGGGGGAGGAGACCTCTGCACTCTGTCACACCCAGAGAGGAGGTGAGGGGGAGGAGACCTCTGCACTCTGTCACACCCAGAGAGGAGGTGAGGGGGAGGAGACCTCTGCAGTCTGTCACACCCAGAGAGGAGGTGAGGGGAAGGAGACCTCTGCACTCTGTCACACCCAGAGAGGAGGTGAGGGGGAGGAGACCTCTGCACTCTGTCACACTCACAGAGGGGGAGGAGGGGAACGATCTGGGTGACTGGGTAGTGTAGAGGTAAAAGCACTCACCTACCACCACCGGAGACCGTGCCAGTTCCTGGCAGTGGTACGTCCGGCTTGGTCAAAAGTTCCTACAGACACATTTGCTCGTGTCTGTGGGTGGGAAGCCAGTGGGGTAGGAGTCCTGGTCTCTGCACTAGCGCATCCTCTCGTCTGTCAGGGCGCCTGTTCGGAGGGAGGGGAACCGGGGGGTATTGCGTGATCCCCCATGCGCTATGTCCGGCCGGTGAAGCTCCCGGCAGTCAGGTGAAAAGAAGTGGCCGGTGACTGCACTCGTATCGGAGGAAGCATGTGCTAGTCTATAAAGGGCTCATTATACTCAAGCTAGGCTCCGCGAGGCGGAGCTCACGCTGGGGCAGATGCTTTTATACTCAGAAGTGATCAGCCAAGTGATCAGCATGTTACATTGTACAATGGTAATAGTGAGAACAGCCCGTGAAAAGTCGCAATGAAACGCTATTATGTGCAGTACTGAGTGCGCTTTCACTCTCAACCGACCGTATATCAGCACATGAATGAATCACCAAACTTGTTTTTACTGAATAGCCGTTTCAGTTCTCAGCCCTGATAGCCTACTCTGTGCTGCTTTTAATCTCTCTCAACCATGCTCTCAACACAACACATTTACTTGTTGAAATGACTAAAAACGAACAGTTGCTAATCAAAGTTTAGCCTATCACATGGGTCAAGAAATGTGGTGAAAACACAGCTCAGTGTTCAGGGCTCAGTGGCTCAAGCGTCCATGTTTGGAGAGAAGCCGTGCGGAGGCCTAGAAAAATGCTAGAAAAATCTTCAGGTACGCGATGGGCGGCCTACAGGGGTCGCGCCCAACACATGACGTCATTTGACGCTCGTGCCCCTCGCTCCTCCCCCGTGCCCTTCGCGGCATGGCGAGTATAAAACGAGATAGCAGATCTCTAGATCAGCAGAGGGGGTGGAGCTACGACCGGGACAGCAGGGGAAATTGGCCTGGTCTTGTAGTATTGATGTGACCACTGCGCTGCATACTTGCAGTCATTCAAATTCCTCACCTGTAATAATCTAATGACTTGCTGTGGTTATTAAAGTGAATCGTGAAAATGTTGAATCTGACCTTCAACAGGTGCTTCAGAGTGTGAGGAGGACGAGGAGCAGGACGAGGCGTTTGGGACAGACTGCGCGGGACAGCAGGACTCCTACAGACGGGCCGGTGGGTTTCTAGCCTGGGAAAACCATCCTGATCATGTGACCTCACGTTCTGTTACGCTCCATGGATCAGTCTGGGCTTTGACCCGCCCCCCCCGGTGTTTTCCAGAAATTACAACATGACCGGGCCAATCAGGGACAGCGCTGGAAAAAGAGTGCCGTCTCCGAAGCAACGAGCAGTAACGTTAACGTTAGTCGAGTAAACGCAGCCGTAAGTGCAGTTACTGTAGAAATAGACTCAATAACAACAATTAAACAAGAAGAGTTATGCACCAGCAGAGTTCCTTGGCAGAAAAGACGTTTTCACCATTCTTCCCAATGGATTTGGATTTGGCTGGATCCGACGCTGATTGGCTGAAGGAGTTGTCCATCATGTCAAGTACTCCCGCCCACTAAAATCAATGTGCGCGGCTGGAAGTCCAGACTGATACGTAGAGCGAAACAGAATGTGAGGTCACATGACCAGGATGGTTTACCAGGCTAGTGTGTGGGATGAAACCATAACTGATAGTTACCCCCCCCCCCCCCCGTGTGTGTGTGTGTGTGTGTGTGTGTGTGTGTGTGTGTGTGTGTGTGTGTGTGTGTGTGTGTGTGTGTGTGTGTGTCCCTGGCCAAGCTGTGGGCCTGTTGTCCCAGGGTCCAGGCCATGAGCGGGAGTGTCAGTGGCCTCAGGTGCTTCCTGCTGGACGAGCCCTCTGTTAAGCTGATCCAGGACGGCTCCGCTGTGCTGCTGGATGACCAGGAACAAGAAGGTATTGTTTCCCGTGTTCCATCTCACTTTCATTGACTCCACAGTCTAAAACAGGGGTGGGCAATTATTTTTCCCGGGGGGCCACATGAGAAACCCAGATTGTTGCGGTGGCCGAAGAAATATAGTCATGTTGTAACCTCTAATTTGATCACTACATTACATTTGAGAAAACATACTGTGGACTTATTCTTCAGCATTTATTTAATAAATGCTAATAATACATTGTATTATATTGATAATCCACTCCAGCCAATTTAGGTCATCGCATTCGATTTTTTAGCTTCATAAGTAAAATTGTGTGGTTTGTCTTAGACCTCCCGGGCCAGGCAGAACCATCATGAGGGCTGGTCAGGCTTGGAAGCTTGTTTTGGTGGAACCAAATGTCTAAATCCCTGCAAGAGAGAACATCACATAAAACAGTAAAAAACATGTAAACACATGTCAAACTTGACATTTTGAGCGTGTACATGTAGGTTGCTAGCTCGCAGGTTGTTGGTTGTTGTGCAATACTCGCTGGAAGCAAGAGCGTGTGTCGTCAAGCAGTTTGACTGCAGTACGTGTCACAAAATGCTGAGAAAACTGATTATGACATCATAAGTGCCATTAAGGTGTTTACATGTCTACAATGCACTCCCAATAATGCAACTAAGATTGGAATACTCCACGTCTTTATTCAACTATTGATACGACCTTCTTCATGTTACGGTAATGTAGTGGTAACCCTGCCAGTGTCTTATTCAGAGTATTGTATTGATAGAGTTAATATAAAAATATTGCAGTTCATGTAAACAGTCATGTCCTGCTGCTCCAATGAACTCCAGTACATCTGATGCTATCTGCTCTTTGCTTGATGTCCCAGACGAGGAGGAGGAAGACTATGATGACTTGGAAGACACTGGATGGACAGAGGCTCCCCCGTGCTCCCTCAGCGCTGTGCAACACGAGGACTGGGAGGCCCAACTCTGACCCCAGGGACAAAGATGAAGGACTCTGTCGTCATGGACACTTATTGGTGATTTGTTCAAATGTAACAGGGGGCGCTAACGAGCAGACAAGCTCTTCTTCCCTCTCACATGTTCCTTCAAATTGGGAAGGGAATGCATTGTGGAATTTTGTGCTAAAAGGACATATTCCATCTTCTTCTGTCCCATTGCATCTCAGTGCACTTGAGTCAGCTGGGACAATCTTGGAACCCATCGTCTATTATTGGTCTGATGACGATTAGATTCTGGGGGCGACAGCCAATGTTTTGGGGTTCCCGGTGTAGCCGGCGGCCATCCGGGGTTAAAACCGGTGAAACTGCCGAAAACAGCAACCATAACGCAGTTGGTGGAAATAGGCCTTAAGACGATCGACATCGACATCTCGCAGATATCTATTTATAGAAATGTCTTCTGGACCTAAAACACCTATAAGATGTATTGATGTCTGTGTATTGTGGTCCGGTCGTAGACGTCATCTCTCAACTCGCTAATCGGACCGGGAACAACGACCGGCACACGGAAAGAAGTTTTGGCCCGGATGTCCGCTGGCTACACCGGAAAGCCTGAAATATTGTCCGTCACCCCCAGAGTCTAGTCGCCATCAGACCGATAGACGACAGCTATCTGCTGCTTTCCAGCCTTTTACTAGCTAACTAATGGGCTTTGGCCTAGTCTTTAGCTTAGCATGGTTGTTAGTTTATGTTGAGGCCCGGTGTTGAGGGGGGGCCTGACCGGGCCGGGCCCCCCCCATTCCCCAAACTGGCCCCCCCATAAAAAATAAAAAATAATGTTTTTGCTAAAAACGTTTTTCCGTTTTAAAGTTTTAAAGTTTAAAACGGAATCTGGCTGTCATTAGGCATTGATTAACTGAATGCTATTGCTAACTTTTACTTTGAACATCCATTTGCAATGATTCTGAATGGATATTAACTATTGTAAATTTGTCACAATGAATGCAATTTGTGCACAATGTGTAAATACATTTAATATGAATTGTTTAGGCCTAATTATTTGTAAAGTCACAACACATTAGAGATGTGTGTAGTTCTTCATAGATTTAGCCTCTTCATTTTGCTCTCAAATGCACCAGGTTGACGAATTTTACTTTAAAATGTACAAAATCTTCTTCTGGGGGAGAATCCCCCCGGACCCCCCTTGGGTAGCTTGGCCCCCCCAAGCTAGGGGCAGGCCCCCTCTGTAATTTGGGTCTGGAGCCGGGCCTAACTGTTCCAATAACATAGAGAACGTTCTTCTCTGTATCTATATAGATAAACACTGTTCACTGGACTGCAAAGCCTTTACAAATTGGACACTGGACACCCCCGTGTCCAAGGTGTCGGCACAAACCATATATGCACACGCTGGGGTAGACCTCCTCTTTGACATCGCACTGTCAGCTAAGTAAGCCTAAGTCTAAGTAAGTAACTAAGTCTCTGCACTGCTCTCATGTAACTTTTGAGTGAGCAGCTTGACAATAATGTCATTAAAAAGTTACTGTGTACGCACTGTTACAAATGCATGCCATTCTGGAGCAAATTGTTGGATTTTATTTCATGTTCCTTTTTGTGAGACTGACTTTGTTAGCACTTGCCTCCCTCTAGTGGCAAAAATAAGTATGACCATGTTGAGGAGGGTAAAAATGGCACCACCATGACAACTGATTGGAGCCTTTTCACTCATTGCAGCTCTCTTTGGTTTCAGCTGTGCCTCCATCGGCTGCCTGTCAAGTGCTTTAAACAGACTAGACTCCTGGGATCCTGTTGCAGATGGAATCAAATGATCATTGTGTTTTCTGTGTATTTTTCCTTTTCTGTTGCATGCCTTCATCACTGTGATGCTAGCAGTGTTGGGCAAGTTACTTTCAAAATGTAATATACTACATTGTGATATATCGTTAGTCTTCAATAATCACACAGGAGGTTCTCAGAACACGTCTTTGCTGTTCAACATACAGAGCAGGACTCCAATACAGTCTAATGTGTTAGGCTAGCAGGAACACATCCGGGTTACAGAATCACAACTGCATTTATATTTATCACCGCAAGGCAGCATCAAAACCACTCTATTACATTCCTCCCCTTTTAGATTTATAGCCATTCATTTTCATAACCAATAACCTAAATAAAATAAGTGTAGTTTGGTCTCAACAAAATAAACCAAAAAAAATTCCTCTGCCTCTGACATGAATTTCTTTGAACAATTTGAACATTATTTTTTTTTTCTTTTTACCACAAATAACTTTACAGTGCAGATGTTCATATAGCTACTGACTTGATACTTAGTATTTTTACTAAAATTGGAACGATACACGACCGCATGCCAGTCTTCTCTGTATCGTTCCAATTTTAGTATTGGAACGGTCGCATGCCAGTCTTCTCTCTATGTTCCAATTTTAGTATAGCCTACTAAATTGGAACGATACAGAGAAGACTGGTGTGGTCGTGTATCGTTCCAATTTTAGTATAGCCTACTAAATTGGAACGATACGTTGGCCAGCCGGCAGGAAAGTATGGCGGGACTTGGTGACCGAGATCACGAATGAGGTAATTTGATCCCTGGGAGAGTCCAGGAAACAGCACGGGGGAAATATCACTCTGGTGCTTGTTGAGGGATGAGATTATGACGATATGTGGCGAAAACGGGAATACAAATGACTATTTACATGCAGGAAAGACAGGCTGCCACTTGGCCCCCTCGGAGCTCCATTTTACGACTGGTCCTCGGTGGTACCTATACAAAGACACAACATACAGAAAACAAAAAGACATAGGCCTACACTATAAAAACCTAACATAACTGAACATTTAACCTATCTGCTCTCAATGCATATAGAATAGAATATATTTGAAGCTGATTAATATACACATATTTATGTTTATGTTATTTCATATACTTCAAAGATGCAGGATGTTTATATAGCCTATTTGTTTTCCTATGTCAACATGTTGTAATATGCAAACAGACGGGTGATTTTTTTTTGCATCCTGTTGTAAGCAAATAAAGTATCTGTTGACTAATTTGAGAGGAATAATCTCCATTTTGACTGAGATATAATGTGTGAGAATCAGTGGTTTAAGCAGCATTTGTAAGCAGAGTATCAACAAAGAGGACAGGTTCATGTCATCATGTCTCCAGCCCACCCAAAGTCCACTGTAAATAGTTTGCGTTATGAAGATGTCAAAATCCAGTAGGTGGCGGTAATGCAACATTTGGATGCCAACCGCCATAGAAATTAAATAGAAGAAGAAGAACGCATTGACAATGTCCTGTCTCGCGGTGGTCGCGTCACGCTCGCACAAGATAGACATAAATAAGAGTTTTTCCACCCTTCCTCTAAACTTTAATTGACCAACAGGAGACTCGTATGTGTGATACTATCGGGATATCTGGAGCCGTTTACTTATAGAAGAATAAGAAGAAGCTTCTCTCCCGCATGGTCTCAGATGAATGGTTCAGCAGCTTAAGCTAACGTTAGCTGTGAAGCTATGGACTGAGCTAGGCTAGGCTACTAATGCTAAGTTTGTCAGTAAATAGTTGAGGAGGAAAAGTTGCCGTCACTGTGTGAGAATGAGCTCCAAAGTGCAGAAGCTGAGAACGGTGGTGAAGCAGCGACTGATTGCGGCTGTTGAAGAGGTATTTGTGCTGTTTGAAAGAATGATAGCAGAATACGAGGAGGAAGCTACTTTTTCAAAACAGAAGATCGACCGTCAACAAAAGCTGCTGGACACTGTTTTAAATCCTGAAGTGCGTTTACACAGAGCAGGTTGGTGATATATATTTTTTTCTCACATTCTATCAATTCAATTCATTATTTCAGACCCATGGAGACCCATATCACAGTAAAAAAAAACAGCACATTACAAAATAAGAAAATAACAACAAAGGGGAAATATGTAAGGCCTTCCACAATGTTCAGTGCCTAACATACAGACATGTTCGGCAGTGGTTCCACAGTCTGGAAAATAATCTGACAGAACTTCGTACAGGGTTAGTCAGGACAGCAATGATGAGGTCATTTTCTGACACAGATGCCCTACACATAAATGTATACATCAGATTCTGCAGGACAGCAGAGCAGGTAGGTACTCTGATACTAACAAACATATGACTCGCGCTAGAGCTTCTTGAAGCTCTCAACAACAGCCTCATGCTGTCATTATAAGCCACTGTGAGCTTTCTGATGCTGCTTTGTTTAACACGACACCACAGGTGGGCAGTTAACAACTGTGTACAGTATGCTTTAAAAAGTGAGATCTTCACCGGTACAGAGCACATGCTGAACTTGCGACACAGCATGTTCGCTTGAGCATACAGCTTCTGACACTGTCTAAAGATGTCCTTGTCATCAGAGATAATATGGCCCAGATATGTGATCTCACTGCACACACTGAGTGCAGTGCCAGCAAGATAGAAGTCAGGAAAGGTTGAATGTCTGTCTTCTCTACTTCTGACAATCATGATCTTACACTTTTTAGCATTCTATATTACCGGTATATCAAAATCAGCACCATACTGTGAACATATTCTCAGAAGCTGTTGGAGACCAGCACTATATGGGCTAAGGATGACCAGGTCATCTGCATACATAAGGTGATTGATTAACGAGTCACCAACCCTACAGCCCGTACCACATGCATTTAAGCTCAGAGATAAGCCATTCATATACAAGTTAAAAAGTACAGGAGACAGAATTCCACCCTGGTGAACACAGTTGGACACATGGAAGGGAGCAGAAGTCACATTCCCCCATTTCACTCTCATTGTCTGATGTGCATACCAATACACCAGAATTCTAACTAAAAAGCTGGGGACCCAACTTTTAGTTAATTTTAAGAATAATTTCTTGTGATTGATACGATCAAATGCTTTCGAGGCATCAATAAAACACATGAATATTGTAGAGTTTTGCCTATTATATTTATCTACAATTTATTTGAGTGCAAAGATACTTAAATCAGTGCCAAGCTTTCGTTTAAAACCAAATTGGTTGTCAGTAGACAGGATGAACCTCTCGAGTCTACTCAAAAGAAGTCTCTCCAACACTTTGGACATGACACTGGCCAGAGCTATTGGCCTATAATTATCTGAGCTGTTCAGCTTCCCCACTTTATCTTTGATGACTGGAGCTAACACAACAGATAGCATATGATCAGGTAGCACTCCATGAACTAAAGGCCCTGTGTAGCACATGGCCACCAGAGGGCACAGTTTCTTACTGGAAAGTTTAATATGTTCAGATGTAATATTATCAAGACCACAGGCCTTATTATCTCCTAGCTTCAATATCGCTTCATGAATTTCAGCAGGAGTGACAATAACGCCATCAGTAAACTCTACATTATCCACTACAAACCGATTACTTTTTACACAGTTTAACAGCTCATAACTATCATATTTCTGCAGTGGTGGAGAGAGTAAACAAAAACGGTACTCAAGTAAAAGTACAGTTACTGTGTAATATATTTACTCGGTAGAAGTAAAAAGTCATACAAATAATTACTTGAGTAACAGTTAAAAAAACTACTCAAGTAGTCAGTAACTTTGCGAGTAACTAGATGTAATTTATTATGGTAATGTTGTACGATGGTCCATCGTCGTCCTGGAGCATATGTTGTTCTCTGTGGATCCCACTCAATTGGGGGTAGAACATGCCATACAAGCACCAGGATTGGCCAACGTCAACTTCAGTCCCCAGAACGGTCAAATCAAATCATCCACACGCTATGTCCCGCCTCTCTACCCTGTTCCAGTCAAAGCAATTTTTTTGTTTTACGTCGGATACGTCATCACAGACCCTGAGATCTAATTTCAGCTCGTCTTTAATATTATGAACTAATGGTAACAAGCTTAGGTTAACTTACTCACAGTTTTGCCTAATGTGTGTATTTGTCTTCTCTCCAGACGTCCAGCAGCTGTTGGTCTGTAAAGAAGAGGATCTCTCTGAGCAGCAGGACTGGAGCTCCAGTCTGGACGAGGAAGTCCCAGAACCACCACACATTAAAGAGGAACTCTGGACCAGTCAGGAGGCAGAACAGCTTCAGGAGAACCCAGAGCCCCCACACATTAAAGAGGAACAGGAGGAACTCTGGACCAGGCAGGAGGCAGAGCAGCTTCAGGAGGACCCAGAGCCCCCATACATTAAAGAAGAACAGGAGGAATTCTGGACCAGGCAGGAGGGAGAGCATCTTCAAGGGCCGGTGGAAGCCCATATCACAGAGTTCCCATTCACTCCTATCCCTGTGAAGAGTGAAGATGATGAAGAGAAACCTCAGTCCTCACAGCTTCATCAAACCCAAACTGAGGAGAACAGAGAGTCAGAGTCTCTAGCCAGCAGCTCAACTGAACAGATTAAAACAGAAGCTGATGGAGAGGACTGTGTAGTATCAGAACCAGCCAGAGACTTAGATCCAGCTGGTCATTTACATCCAACTAGGGATGGCAAGACTTCACACTCTTCTGAACCTGAGACTGAAGACAGTGATGATGATCGGATGGAAACTAGTGAACCTCAGCCAGGTTTAAACCCACAGAAAAAAAGTGAGGTTCTTGGGAAGAAAAAGGTTAGTTGCTCAGTTTGTGGCAAAATGGTATTTGGTCAATTGAAGATACACATGAGAGTCCACACGGGTGAAAAGCCATTTACTTGCTCAGTCTGTGGGAAAAGTTTCAGTCAAGCTGCACACCTGAAGATACACATGAGAGTCCACACAGGTGAAAAGCCATTTAATTGCTCAGTCTGTGGTAAAAGGTTCAATGTAGCTACAAACCTGAAGATACACATGCGAGTCCACACAGGTGAAAAGCCATTTCCTTGCTCAGTCTGTGGTAATGGTTTTAGTCGTAAAGGAGACTTGAAGATACACATGAGAGTCCACACAGGTGAGAAGCCATTTACTTGCTCAGTCTGTGGTAAAAGTTGCAGTCATGCTGCAAACCTGAAGATACACATGAGAGTCCACACAGGAGAGAAGCCATTTACTTGCTCTGTCTGTGGTAAAAGTTGCAATCGAGCTGCACACCTGAAGTCACACATGAGAGTCCACACAAGAGAGAAACCGTTCAGTTGCAGTGTTTGTAGGAAAACGTTTAGTTGGAAGCAGCAGGTCAAAAAACATAATTGTTCTGGTGAGAGCAGCAGCAGGTGAAGCTACAGAGCTGCTGGTTGAGCTGAACTGTTCAGCAGTAACATAACAATAAACTAGAGACACATCATCATAGTTCATCATTCAGGAGGAAACCCAAACTCTTTTCCATTGTATTTTGCCTTTAGTCTCGCTTGATAAACACACTGAATGGCCATCATTCCCACTCCATTATTGAGTCTAAGATTTCCCCAAATCGATCACTAGCGACCGACATATCTGAACGCATCACTAGTGAGTGATGTATTTGGCTACTCTTCTATTATTTTCAGTTACACTGATTCTGGTGGTATTTGATCACTTTTAAAAGAAGAAATCTCTCAGTTTTGTCAAAAATATAATTTGAATATGTTGTTTAAGGATTTCAACCAATATTCTACCGCTAAAACACTAATGATAAACCACACCAACGGTTAAAACTTTTTTTTACAGTTAACTTTCAACCAAGAGTCTGTGTCCATCTCTCTCTTTGTCTTGCTTGCTGTATGTCTCCCTCGTCATGTGACAGTGGAAGCCTGCTGCAGCGGGCGAGGAGCCTTCTGACTACCTTCATGTAAATAAAGATGAGGAAGCAGACTTTTCCCCTTGGCTGTGACCCTGTTCCCTTGACTGTTCTCCTCACACTCTAACAGTCTCAGTACTGCAGTGCTGTTCCTGTTCTCGGTGCCATTGGCCCACGTTAGGCAGCAGAAAAAGTTCACCTGTTCTGGTTCAGGTTTTATTGTGTTCAATAAAAAATGGTTTCTGTTCTTTAAACTCTTGTCTGTTGTGTTATTTAAAGGATGACTTTACCGATTATCCACCCACTTCGTATCATTATAATGTTGTTAATATAAGCAGGTGGGCAGTGTTTACCTTCGCTGTATGTTTTCCACACGGAGGAGAAGGGTCCAGCTCGGGCCAGAGCCAGTACAGAGCATGCCCAGTAAGTACAGAACATGCCCATAGGTGAGAAATTGAGAATAAATATAATAAACACAACAATTTACATTGAAATGTGTCAGTCGTAATGTTGACATTTTTTTAACTTAATCATAACATTCACATTTTGAAAACGTAACATTACCTTGCCCCCCTACGAGGACCACGTGACTTGTGAGACTAGCCTAGATTTTGTCTATATAGTGATCAAATTAACAGCTGAGAATTCGGACATTAGTAAAAAAAATTTTTTATTTATGTAACGTTTACTTAAACGTTACAACATTGCAGATAGAGTAGGAAGGCTGATCCGTGAGAGGCTGCTGCTGGGACGCGAGTCGGGATCTTAATTGGCCTCGGCTGGGTCTACTGGGCGAGGGTGTATGATGTTGACAGACCCGAAACACCTTACGACCCCAGTTAACATCACTGATGACGCGTCCCAGCGCATGCTGTAGTATGTATATTTAAACATAGAATCCTGGCTCCCCTGGCCAGTGACACTTAGGAATAGACTAGGTGACAACCAAGTATAGTTTGGTGACAAGCTGGAGAGACAGTTGACAGTCGGAGAGACGGCATCCAGTACGGGATGGGTTTGGCACCCCAGCCTGGCTCTCTTGTGAGGGAGAAATCCACAAACGCTACGGATCAGCCTCCTGAAAATCTGTGCAAAGATCGGCGCGGCCTGGGGTCTTTCAGGCTAGAGCGAGGTGCTCGGCGCAGGCGAATGACGTGCAGCGCACAGGCCTTCTTGAGGCGTCCTCTCTGCCCACGGTAGGACTGTCTTTTCCCCGGGAGGGTCTGGTGAGACGAAGGAGGAGCCCGGCCTGGTCTCACCCACAGGGCCTATACCCTCCATGCACCGAAGGTCTTTCAATACTGCGGTGTAGCACTAAACTCTATTGCAGCGGATTGGGCATCATCAACCCTTCCGCGGGCAACGTTGCAGACAGAGTAGGAAGGCTGATCCATGAGCGCCTGCTTCTGGGACGCGGGTCGGGGTCGTAATCGGCCTCGGCTGGGTCTACTGGGCGAGGGTGTATGATGTTGACAGACCCGAAACACCCCACGACCCCAGTTAACATCACTGATGATGCGTCCCAGCGCATGCTGTAGTAGTATGTATATTTAAACAAACAATTAAGATAGAAATCTGTTTTACAATGTTGACCTGACCACGAAGGCAGCAAAATTCACATGTCATGTCAGGGCATGACATGTGAATTACATGGAAAACAATTAAAACTGGAGGGGCCAAAAAACATTAGAAACACAAACGCACATTACAGAAGATATAGCATTCTAAATTACATTACATTTCCACAGGAGCACCTAATGGTGAGGAACTCAGTGATCTTTTGTTTCAAACTAGACCAAACAAAGAGAAGAGGATCCAGGTTAAGCTGGACTTGCAGGTCGTTCCAGGACCAAGGGCCAAAATAAGAGAGACTCCTTTTTCCAGCCTCAGTCCTCACACTTGGCACCTCAAACCCAGCCAAGTGCTGGAGCTGAGGCTATAGGAGCAGATGTACCGCGGTTACTTGCCTAATATGGCTTTATACATTACATTTTGCCAAATTGCTGCATCCTGTGCGAGGCAAGTGAGGGCCAACCAATCAGAGAATATAAAATACAATGGTGAGTCCTATAAGCTGAGTTAGATATACATCTCAGAGCAGCATGATAAAGTCCTCTAAGCTGAATAGATATATATATATCAGAGCAGCATGATAAAGTCCTATAAGCTGAGTTATATATATATCTCAGAGCGGGGGCGGGGGGGGGGGGGGGGGGGGGGGGGGGGCTGGCATTAGTTGGTGAGATGGGTCCAGCCTCCCTGAACCGTCCTGTGGAAAGCATGGAGGTGAGTGTGTGATTGTGATTGGAGGAGTCTGGAGATCCCACCTGTTTCCATTGGCGCACCGTGGCTTTCTGGAGGAGGGGCTCAGACACCATCCCCCCATTCCCGTGTGTGTGTGTGTGTGTGTGTGTGTGTGTGTGTGTGTGTGTGTGTGTGTGTGTGTGTGTGTGTGTGTGTGTGTGTGTGTGTTGGTGTGTCCATTGTGTCAATTTGGGTGAGGAGATGTGTATCCCATGATGTGGGCATGCACCACAGAATATGACATAGGCCTATATTTCAAATGTATTTCAAAAATATAGGCTACTTTGGCAAGACAAGGCAAGTTTATTTGGGTAGCACATTTCCATACACAGAGGCAATTACATAAAGTGCTTTCCATGAAATAAATACAAAGAAAAGAGCATTGAGAAATAAAAAGATGACAAAATAGAAAGATGTTTTACTCCTCTAAAGGAAACATGGAATCAAGTGGCATTAGGTCTGGTATTGAGTCACTCTCACACTGGTGACAACAACAACATTGTCAACCTATAGACCTACAATTAAGTGTGCCTCTTCTTCAAAGATAATCACAACTATAGACATTGAACATTTAGCCGATGTGCTCTCAATGCATATAGAATAGAATATATGTGAAGCTGATTAATATACACATATTTCTGTTTCTGTTATTTCATATACTTCAAAGATGCAGGATGTTTATATAGCCTATTTGTTTTCCTATGTCAACATCTTGTAATATGCAAACAGACGGGTGATTATTTTTTGCATCCTGTTGTAAGCAAATAAAGTATCTGTTGACTAATTTGAGAGGAATAATCTCCATTTTGACTGAGATATAATGTGTGAGAATCAGTGGTTTAAGCATCATTTGTAAGCAGAGTATCAACAAAGAGGACAGGTTCATATCATCATGTCTCCAGTCCACCCAAAGTCCACTGTAAATAGTTTGCGTTATGAAGATGTCCAAATCCAGTAGGTGGCGGTAATGCAACATTTGGATGCCAACCGCCATAAAGATTAAATAGAAGAAGAAGAACGCATTGACAATTTCCTGTCTCGCGGTTGTCGCCTCACGCTCGCAAAAGATAGACATAAATAAGAGTTTTTCCACCCTTCCTCTAAACTTTAATTTACCAACAGGATCTCGTATTGGTGATACTATCGGGATATCTGGAGCCGTTTACTTATAGAAGAAGCTTCTCTCCTGCATGGTCTCAGATGAATGGTTCAGCAGCTTAAGCTAACGTTAGCTGTGAAGCTATGGACTGAGCTAGGCTAGGCTAGCTACTCACGCTAAGCTTGTCAGTAAATAGTTGAGCAGGAAAAGTTGCCGTCACTGTGTGAGAATGAGCTCCAAAGTGCAGAAGCTGAGAACGGTGGTGAAGCAGCGACTGATTGCGGCTGTTGAAGAGGTATTTGTGCTGTTTGAAAGAATGATAGGAGAATACGAGGAGGAAGCTGCTCTTTCAAAAGAGAAGATCGACCGTCAACAAAAGCTGCTGGACACTGTTTTAAATCCTGAAGTGCGTTTACACAGAGCAGGTTGGTGATATTACAATTTTCTTTTCTCACATTCTATCATATTTCTGCAGTGGTGGACAGGGCCGTGGTATTCTATAGGAAACTGTGGACGATTCCAAGGGCCCTTGACTGACAGGGGCCCTCAATTTCTTTCTTTTTTACAGTGCACCTGAATGCAACATACAAGATACCCGTTGAATAAGTGTCCAAATGTTCATGTCATTCTGGCCAATACTCTTCTGTTATAACATTTCAGTCTGGAATATGGAATATCTTTCAATAATCTTTATGACTAAAACGCTAAAAGTAATCTCATCTGTAAGAAATGACTGTTCTACATTGAAGTAAAAAAATGTAAATAATTAACTTGTTGGTTTTGGATTTATTTTGCTTCAAGAGTGCATTGTTCGTGTGATCCTCAACACAGGCTTTGAGAATCCCGGGCCACTTACTGATACTTATGCTTAAATTAACCCACTCATATTCTGGTTTATTTCAAGAAAAACATTTTGGCTAGTGGAAATTCTAATTGGCTGGTAACTGCTAGCAGCCATATTGGCAGGTGGCCAAAAAAGCTAATTTCAAGCCCTGCAGGGAAAGCAAGTGATGACGTAGGAGTGAGTGAGAAAAGGAGCAAATATTGGTGTTTAAGACTGAATAACGACATCACAACTGTTCATTTAAAATGAGTTATTCCTCTAAATCTGACTTCAAATGCCCCAAATTTTTCTGCGCCAGCGCCGTTCGGCCCCCAACCCTCAGCAAAATCTGGGACATTTTTTTGTGGTCCTCTCTATCATCAAAGTTCCTGGGTTACGGCATGACAATATTTGTTCGGCCCCCGGCAACAATCTGGGTTTCTCATGTGGCCCCCCATGAAAAATAATTGCCCACCCCTGATCTAGCCTCTTAAATTGGTTCTCAAAGTGAACCAGATTCATGCATTTTAGTTTAAAATTTACACATTTTTCTTACAGGGGGCATGGCCCCCCGAACCCCCCAAGAGGGTCCAAGCAAGGTCTACCCACCACAATCTCTCCAAATCCTGTTGGAAACATACAGTTATTAGTATTTTCTTTGTTCTTAAAAATATACATTGCCTGTTTGTGTTTTACAATATGGATATTGTTTTATTTATAATTAAATTGAGCATTGGGCCTTTATAAGAATGTTTATTTGTATTATTTCAATTGTCACACTCATCGATAGATATTTGAGGTTTGTTTATTAATTGGGAAAAGGACCATTGGAACAAACGCCGCGAAAACATGATCCGGCAACTTTTTCAATCTGACTGGCTACTCAAAAGTTTGGGGAACTCTCTGATTTAAAATGAGATATTCCTCTAAATTGGGCTTCAAATGGCCAAGATTTTCCGCTGCCGCCCTTCGGACGGCGGCAGCCGTGGGCCCGATGTGATATCCTTTCATGGGGCCCGAAATCCCTGGCTACGCCCCTGGTGGTGGATAGAGTAAACAAAAATGGTACTCAAGTAAAAGTACAGTTACTGTATAATATATTTACTCGGTAGAAGTAAAAAGTCATACAAATAGTTACTTGAGTAACAGTTAAAAAAACTACTCAAGTAGTCAGTAACTTTGCGAGTAACTAGATGTAATTTATTACGGTAATGTTGTACGATGGTCCATCGTCGTCCTGGAGCATATGTTGTTCTCTGTGGATCCCACTCAATTGGGGGTAGAACATGCCATACAAGCGCCAGGATTGGCCAACGTCAACTTCAGTCCCCAGAACGGTCAAATAAAATCATCCACACGCTATGTCCCACCTCTCTACCCTGTTCCAGTCAAAGCAATTTTTTAGTTTTCCGTCGGATACGTCATCACAGACCCTGAGATCTAATTTCAGCTCGTCTTTAATATTATGAACTAATGGTAACAAGCTTAGGATAACTTACTCACAGTTTTGCCTAATGTGTGTATTTGTCTTCTCTCCAGACGTCCAGCAGCTGTTGGTCTGTAAAGAAGAGGATCTCTCTGAGCAGCAGGACTGGAGCTCCAGTCTGGACGAGGAAGTCCCAGAACCACCACACATTAAAGAGGAACTCTGGACCAGTCAGGAGGGAGAACAGCTTCAGGAGAACCCAGAGCCCCCATACATCAAAGAACAACAGGAGGAATTCTGGACCAGGCAGGAGGGAGAGCATCTTCAAGGGTCGGTGGAAGCCCATATTACAGAGTTCCCATTCACTCCTATCCCTGTGAAGAGTGAAGAAGATGAAGAGAAACCTCAGTCCTCACAGCTTCATCAAACCCAAACTGAGGAGAACAGAGAGGCAGAGTCTCTAGCCAGCAGCTCAACTGAACAGATTAAAACAGAAGCTGATGGAGAGGACTGTGTAGTATCAGAACCAGCCAGGGACTTAGATCCAGCTGGTCATTTACATCCAACTAGGGATGGCAAGACTTCACACTCTTCTGAACCTGAGACTGAAGACAGTGATGATGATCGGATGGAAACTAGTGAACCTCAGCCAGGTTTAAACCCACAGAAAAAAAGCGAGGTTCTTGGGAAGAAAAAGGTTAGTTGCTCAGTTTGTGGCAAAATGGTATGTGGTCAATTGAAGAGACACATGAGAGTCCACACAGGTAAAAAGCCATTTACTTGCTCACTCTGTGGTAAAGGTTTTAGTAGTAAAGGAGACTTGAAGATACACATGAGAGTCCACACAGGTGAAAAGCCATTTCCTTGCTCACTCTGTGGTAACAGTTTTCGTAGTAAAGGAAACTTGAAGATACACATGAGAGTCCACACAGGTGAAAAGCCATTTCCTTGCTCAGTCTGTGGTAAAGGTTTTAGTATTAAAGGAGACTTGAAGATACACATGAGAGTCCACACAGGTGAAAAGCCATTTAATTGCTCAGTCTGTGGTAAAGGTTTTAGTATTAAAGGAGACTTGAAGATACACATGAGAGTCCACACAGGTGAAAAGCCATTTCCTTGCTCAGTCTGTGGTAACGGTTTTAGTCATAAAGGATACTTGAAGATACACATGAGAGTCCACACAGGTGAAAAGCCATTTACTTGCTCAGTCTGTGGTAACGGTTTTAGTCATAAAGGATACTTGAAGATACACATGAGAGTCCACACAGGAGAGAAGCCATTTACTTGCTCAGTCTGTGGGAAAAGTTGCAGTCGAGCTGCACACCTGAAGATACATATGAGAGTCCACACAGGTGAAAAGCCATTTACTTGCTCAGTCTGTGGTAACAGTTTTAGGGTGTATTCACACCTATCTCGTTTGGAGCAGTTGTTCCGAAACGGAGAGCATTTTCCCCCTTGGTGCGGTTCGTTTGGGGGAGTGTGAACACAGCAATCGCACTCGGATGCGGGACAAAACAAGTGGACCGAGATCGCCAAGAAAGGGTGGTCTCGGTCCGCTTCCAAACGAACTCTGGTGCGGTTCGTTTGTGGTGAGAACGTGAGCCGACCTCGATCCGCCACAACAGCAGTAAACGGTGCGCATTTTTGGATAAACCAGCTGCCGTAGTCAGCTGCGCTGTGCGTAATGGCCTGAAGAACGAACATTTTTATCGTTTAAAAACAACATCTTTCAGATCCTGTTTTGGCGACTTGTGACTTGGATCGATAAACTTTGGGGTATTTTTGGATCATCAAATCAGCAGTTTGAACTCAATCAACTTACCTCGGACCATGGGAAGCAACGTTAATGTGTTGAATCTCTACGGATTTTGCCTGTAAATTGTGTGTGCGCCCTCTCTCTCCCTCTCTCTGGTCTCCATTCAATAAATGAAAACAAATCGTGGTAATCAGAGCCAGCCTTCTTTGTGATAAGATTGTCTGGTTCAATCAGACAATCAGACTGATTGCATGTCTTCCTCGAAATGTCCGTTATTATTAAATTATTTATTAATATTTTATTCCTGACAGGACAGGTGTTCATATAGCCTATGTCTCGGCTAATCCTCATCTCCGTGATAGCCTAATAGCAGAATTTGCGAGGGTCTTTGATCTTCTATCTCCAAATTCCCATAGCATACATTAATAAATAAATAAAGATCTCTCTCTCTCTCTCTCTCTCTCTCTCTCTCTCTCTCTCTCTCTCTCTCTCTCTCTCTCTCTCTCTCTCTCTCTCTCTCTCTCTCTCCGCACGGGGCACGCCCGACATAGCCTAAAATGTAGGTCTAACAAAACGCATTTTTATAATCATATAGGAAAATCTCTATTAGATCTCTATTAGCCTATCAGCGTGTCTGCTGGCCAATCCAGGAAGTTTGACAATACTATTTGGACCGTTTCATTTGTGGCTGTGTGAACACAAACGAACCAAGGCACAAATGCAACAATTGTATCAATTAAGTACCTGAATCGGAACAAAGCAAACGACCTACAGGTGTGAATACACCCTTAGGAGTAAAGGAGAGTTGAACAAACACATGAGAGTCCACACAGGTGAAAAGCCATTTACTTGCTCACTCTGTGGTAAAAGTTTTAGGAGTAAAGGAGTGTTGAAGATACACATGATAGTCCACACAGGTGAAAAGCCATTTACTTGCTCACTCTGTGGTAAAGGTTTTAGGAGTAAAGGAGTGTTGAAGAGACACATGAGAGTCCACACAGGTGAAAAGCCATTTCCTTGCTCAGTCTGTGGTAAAGGTTTTAGTAGTAAAGGAGAGTTGAAGTCACACATGAGAGTCCACACAAGAGAGAAACCGTTCAGTTGCTGTGTTTGTAGGAAAACGTTTAGTTGGAAGCACCATGTCAAAAAACATAATTGTTCTGGTGAGAGCAGCAGCAGGTGAAGCTACAGAGCTGCTGGTTGAGCTGAACTGTTCAGCAGTAACAGAACAATAAACAAGAGACACATCATCATAGTTCATCATTCAGGAGGAAACCCAAACTCTTTTCCATTGTATTTTGCCTTTAGTCTCGCTTGATAAACACACTGAATGGCCATCATTCCCACTCCATTATTGAGTCTAAGATTTCCCCCAATCGATCACTAGCGACCGACATATCTGAACGCATTACTAGTGAGTGATGTATTTGGCTACTCTTCTGTTATTTTCAGTTACACTGATTCTGGTGGTATTTGATAACTTTTAAAAGAAGAAATCGCTCAGTTTTGTCAAAAATATAATTTTAATATGTTGTTTAAGGATTTCAACCAATATTCTACCGCCAAAACACTAATGATAAACCACACCAACGGTTAAAAAAAATTTTTACGGTTAACTTTCAACCAAGAGTCTGTGTCCATCTCTCTCTTTGTCTCCCTCGTCATGTGACAGTGGAAGCCTGCTGCAGCGGGCGAGGAGCCTTCTGACTACCTTCATGTAATAAATAGAGATGAGGAAGCAGACTTTTCCCCTTGGCTGTGACCCTGTTCCCTTGACTGTTCTCCTCACACTCTAACAGTCTCAGTACTGCAGTGCTGTTCCTGTTCTCGGTGCCATTGGCCCACGTTAGGCAGCAGAAAAAGTTCACCTGTTCTGGTTCAGGTTTTATTGTGTTCAATAAAAAATGGTTTCTGTTCTTTAAACTCTTGTCTGTTGTGTTATTTAAAGGATGACTTTACCGATTATCCACCCACTTCGTATCATTATAATGTTAATATAAGCAGGTGGGCAGTGTTTACCTTCGCTGTATGTTTTCCACACGGAGGAGAAGGGTCCAGCTCGGGCCAGAGCCAGTACAGAGCATGCCCAGTAAGTAAATGGCCTAAATATATAATATAATATAATATAATATTATAATAATAATAATAATAATAATAATATATATACCGGTATATAATATATATATATATATATAATATATATAAATATAATAAACACAACAATTTACATTGAAATGTGTCAGTCGTAATGTTGACATTTTTTAAACTTAATCGTAACATTCACATTTTGAAAACATAACATTACCTTGCCCCCCTACGAGGACCACGTGACTTGTGAGACTAGCCTAGATTTTGTCTATATAGTGATCAAATTAACAGCTGAGAATTCGGACATTAGTAAAAAAAAATGTTTATTTATGTAACGTTTACTTAAACGTTACAACATTGCAGATAGAGTAGGAAGGCTGATCCGTGAGAGGCTGCTGCTGGGACGCGAGTCGGGATCTTAATTGGCCTCGGCTGGGTCTACTGGGCGAGGGTGTATGATGTTGACAGACCCGAAACACCTTACGACCCCAGTTAACATCTCTGATGACGCGTCCCAGCGCATGCTGTAGTATGTATATTTAAACATAGAATCCTGGCTCCCCTGGCCAGTGACACTTAGGAATAGACTAGGTGACAACCAAGTATAGTTTGGTGACAAGCTGGAGAGACAGTTGACAGTCGGAGAGACGGCATCCAGTACGGGATGGGTTTGGCACCCCAGCCTGGCTCTCTTGTGAGGGAGAAATCCACAAACGCTACGGATCAGCCTCCTGAAAATCTCTGCAAAGATTGGCGCGGCCTGGGGTCCTTCAGGCTAGAGCGAGGTGCTCGCTGCAGGCGAATGACGTGCAGCGCACAGGCCTTCTTGAGGCGTCCTCTCTGCCCACGGTAGGACTGTCTTTTCCCCGGGAGGGTCTGATGAGACGAAGGAGGAGCCCGGCCTGGACTCACCCACAGGGCCTATACCCTCCATGCACCGAAGGTCTTTCAATACTGCGGTGTAGCACTAAACTCTATTGCGGCGGATTGGGCATCATCAACCCTTCCGCGGGCAACGTTGCAGACAGAGTAGGAAGGCTGATCCGTGAGCGGCTGCTGCTGGGATGCGGGTCGGGGTCGTAATCGGCCTCGGCTGGGTCTACTGGGCGAGGGTGTATGATGTTGACAGACCCGAAACACCCCACGACCCCAGTTAACATCACTGATGATGCGTCCCAGCGCATGCTGTAGTAGTATGTATATTTAAACAAACAATTTAGATAGAAATCTGTTTTACAATGTTGACCTGACCAAGAAGGCAGCAAAATTCACATGTCATGTCAGGGCATGACAATACTTACAACATGGAAAACAATTAAAACTGGAGGGGCCAAAAAACATTACAAACACAAACGCACATTACAGAAGATATAGCATTCTTAATTACATTACATTTCCACAGGAGCAGCTAATGGTGAGGAACTCAGTGATCTTTTGTTTCAAACTAGACCAAACAAAGAGAAGAGGATCCAGTTTAAGCTGGACTTGCAGGTCGTTCCAGGACCAAGGGCCAAAATAAGAGAGACTCCTTTTTCCAGCCTCAGTCCTCACACTTGGCACCTCAAACCCAGCCAAGTGCTGGATCTGAGTCTATAGGAGCAGATGTACCGCGGTTACTTGCCTAATATGGCTTTATACATTACATTTTGCCAAATTGCTGCATCCTGTGCGAGGCAAGTGAGGGCCAACCAATCAGAGAATATAAAATACAATGGTGAGTCCTATAAGCTGAGTTAGATATACATCTCAGAGCAGCATGATAAAGTCCTCTAAGCTGAATAGATATATATATCTCAGAGCAGCATGATAAAGTCCTATAAGCTGAGTTATATATCACAGAGCGGGGGGGGGGGGGGGGGGGCTGGCATTAGTTGGTGAGATGGGTCCAGCCTCCCTGAACCATCCTCTGGAAAGCATGGAGGTGAGTGTGTGATTGTGATTGGAGGAGTCTGGAGATCCCACCTGTTTCCATTGGCGCACCGTGGCTTTCTGGAGGAGGGGCTCAGACACCATCCCCCCATTCCCGTGTGTGTGTGTGTGTGTGTGTGTGTGTGTGTGTGTGTGTGTGTGTGTGTGTGTATGTGTGTGTGTGTGTTGGTGTGTCCATTGTGTCAATTTGGGTGAGGAGATGTGTATCCCATGATGTAGGCATGCACCACAGAATATGACATAGGCCTATATTTCAAATGTATTTCAAAAATATAGGCTACTTTGGCAAGACAAGGCAAGTTTATTTGGATAGCACATTTCCATACACAGAGGCAATTACATAAAGTGCTTTCCATGAAATAAATACAAAGAAAAGAGCATTGAGAAATAAAAAGATGACAAAATAGAAAGATGTTTTACTCCTCTAAAGGAAACATGGAATCAAGTGGCATTAGGTCTGGTATTGAGTCACTCTCACACTGGTGACAACAACAACAACATTGTCAACCAATAGACCTACAATTAAGTGTGCCTCTTCTTCAAAGATAATCACAACTATAGACATTGAACATTTAGCCGATGTGCTCTCAATGCATATAGAATAGAATATATGTGAAGCTGATTAATATACACATATTTCTGTTTCTGTTATTTCATATACTTCAAAGATGCAGGATGTATATATAGCCTATTTGTTTTCCTATGTCAACATCTTGTAATATGCAAACAGACGGGTGATTATTTTTTGCATCCTGTTGTAAGCAAATAAAGTATCTGTTGACTAATTTGAGAGGAATAATCTCCATTTTGACTGAGATATAATGTGTGAGAATCAGTGGTTTAAGCATCATTTGTAAGCAGAGTATCAACAAAGAGGACAGGTTCATATCATCATGTCTCCAGTCCACCCAAAGTCCACTGTAAATAGTTTGCGTTATGAAGATGTCCAAATCCAGTAGGTGGCGGTAATGCAACATTTGGATGCCAACCGCCATAAAGATTAAATAGAAGAAGAAGAACGCATTGACAATTTCCTGTCTCGCGGTTGTCGCCTCACGCTCGCAAAAGATAGACATAAATAAGAGTTTTTCCACCCTTCCTCTAAACTTTAATTTACCAACAGGATCTCGTATTGGTGATACTATCGGGATATCTGGAGCCGTTTACTTATAGAAGAAGCTTCTCTCCTGCATGGTCTCAGATGAATGGTTCAGCAGCTTAAGCTAACGTTAGCTGTGATTGAAGCTATGGACTGAGCTAGGCTAGGCTAGCTACTCACGCTAAGGTTGTCAGTAAATAGTTGAGGAGGAAAAGTTGCCGTCACTGTGTGAGAATGAGCTCCAAAGTGCAGAAGCTGAGAACGGTGGTGAAGCAGCGACTGATTGCGGCTGTTGAAGAGGTATTTGTGCTGTTTGAAAGAATGATAGGAGAATACGAGGAGGAAGCTGCTCTTTCAAAAGAGAAGATCGACCGTCAACAAAAGCTGCTGGACACTGTTTTAAATCCTGAAGTGCGTTTACACAGAGCAGGTTGGTGATATTAAAATTTTCTTTTCTCACATTCTATCATATTTCTGCAGTGGTGGACAGGGCCGTGGTATTCTATAGGAAACTGTGGACGATTCCAAGGGCCCTTGACTGACGGGGGCCCTCATTTTTTTTTTTTTTTTTTTTTACAGTGCACCTGAACGCAACATACAAGATACCCGTTGAAAAAGTTGTTCGTGTCATTCTGGCCAATACTCTTCTGTTATAACATTTCAGTCTGGAATATGTTTATTCTCAAATACACTACTGCCGCATGCGCTGGGACGCGTCATCAGTGATGTTATCTGGGGTCGTAAGGTGTTTCGGGTCTGTCAACATCATACACCCTCGCCCAGTAGACCCAGCCGAGGCCAATTAAGACCCCGACTCGCGTCCCAGAAGCCGCTCACGGATCAGCCTTACTACTCTGTCTGCAACGTTGCCCGCGGGAGGGGTAAGAGAGAACGCCCAATCCGCTGCAATAGAGCTAGTGCTACGCCGCAGTATTGGACCTTCGGTGCATGGAGGATCTAGGCTCTGTGGGTTTCTCCCGGCCGTGCTCCTCCTTCGTCTCACCAGACCCTCCCGTGGCAAAGGCAATCCAGAGGCTGAGAGGATGCCTCAAGGACGCCTCAAGAGGGCCTGTGCGCTGCACGTCATTTACCTGCGTCGAGCACCTCGCTCTAGCCTGAAGGACCCCAGGCCGCGCCGATCTTTGCGCAGATTTTCAGGAGGCTAATCCGTAGCGTTTGTGGATTTCTCCCTCACGAGAGAGCCAAGATGGGGTGCTAATCCCATCCCGTACCGGTTGCCGTCTCTCCGGCCGTCAACTGTCTCTCCAGCTCGTCACCAAACTATACTTGGTTGTCACCTAGTCTTTCCTAAGTGTCACTGGCCAGAGGCAAGCCAGGATTCTATATTCTCAAATACACTACTGCCGCATGCGCTGGGACGCGTCATCAGTGATGTTATCTGGGTTCGTAAGGTGTTTCGGGTCTGTCAACATCATACACCCTCGCCCAGTAGACCCAGCCGAGGCCAATTAAGACCCCGACTCGCGTCCCAATATGGAATATCTTTCAATAATCTTTATGACTAAAACGCTAAAAGTAATCTCATCTGTAAGAAATGACTGTTCTACATTGAAGTAAAAAAAAATGTAAATAATTAACTTGTTGGTTTTGGATTTATTTTGCTTCAAGAGTGCATTGTTTGTGTGACCCTCAACACAGGCTTTGAGAATCCCGGGCCACTTACTGATACTTATGCTTAAATTAACCCACTCATATTCTGGTTTATTTCAAGAAAAACATTTTGGCTAGTGGAAATTCTAATTGGCTGGTAACTGCTAGCAGCCATATTGGCAGGTGGCCAAAAAAGCTAATTTTAAGCCCTGCAGGGAGAGCAAGTGGTGACGTAGGAGTGAGTGAGAAAATGAGCAAATATTGGTGTTTAAGACTGAATAACGACATCACAACTGTTAATTTAAAATGAGTTATTCCTCTAAATCTGACTTCAAATGCCCCAAATTTTTCCGCGCCAGCGCCGTTCGGCCCCCAACCCTCAGCAAAATCGGGGACATTTTTTTGTGGTCCTCTCTATCATCAAAGTTCCTGGGTTACGGCATGACAATATTTGTTCGGCCCCCGGCAACAATCTGGGCTTCTCATGTGGCCCCCCATGAAAAATAATTGCCCACCCCTGATCTAGCCTCTTAAATTGGTTCTCAAAGTGAACCAGATTCATGCATTTTAGTTTAAAATGTACACATTCTTCTTACAGGGGGCATGGCCCCCCGAACCCCCCAAGAGGGTCCAAGCAAGGTCTACCCACCACAATCTCTCCAAATCCTGTCGGAAACATATTAGTATTTTCTTTGTTCTTAAAAATATACATTGCCTGTTTGTGTTTTACAATATGGATATTGTTTTATTTATAATTAAATTGAGCATTGGGCCTTTATAAGAATGTTTATTTGTATTATTTCAATTGTCACACTCATCGATAGATATTTGAGGTTTGTTTATTAATTGGGAAAAGGACCATTGGAACAAACGCCGCGAAAACATGATCCGGCTACTTTTTCAATCTGACTGGCTACTCAAAAGTTTGGGGAACTCTCTGATTTACAATTAGATATTCCTCTAAATTGGGCTTCAAATGGCCAAGATTTTCCGCTGCCGCCCTTCGGACGGCGGCATCCGTGGGCCCGATGTGATATCCTTTCATGGGGCCCGAAATCCCTGGCTACGCCCCTGGTGGTGGATAGAGTAAACAAAAATGGTACTCAAGTAAAAGTACAGTTACTGTATAATATATTTACTCGGTAGAAGTAAAAAGTCATACAAATAATTACTTGAGTAACAGTTAAAAAAACTACTCAATTAGTCAGTAACTTTGCGAGTAACTAGATGTAATTTATTACGGTAATGTTGTACGATGGTCCATCGTCGTCCTGGAGCATATGTTGTTCTCTGTGGATCCCACTCAATTGGGGGTAGAACATGCCATACAAGCACCAGGATTGGTCAACGTCAACTTCAGTCCCCAGAACGGTCAAATCAAATCATCCACACGCTATGTCCCGCCTCTCTACCCTCTTCCAGTCAAAGCAATTTTTTTGTTTTCCGTCGGATACGCCATCACAGACCCTGAGATCTAATTTCAGCTCGTCTTTAATATTATGAACTAATGGTAACAAGCTTAGGTTAACTTACTCACAGTTTTGCCTAATGTGTGTATTTGTCTTCTCTCCAGACGTCCAGCAGCTGTTGGTCTGTAAAGAAGAGGATCTCTCTGAGCAGCAGGACTGGAGCTCCAGTCTGGACGAGGAAGTCCCAGAACCACCACACATTAAACAGGGACTCTGGACCAGTCAGGAGGGAGAAAAGCTTCAGGAGAACCCAGAGCCCCCACACATTAAAGAGGAACAGGAGGAACTCTGGACCAGGCAGGAGAGAGAGCAGCTCCAGGAGGACCCAGAGCCCCCATACATTAAAGAAGAACAGGAGGAATTCTGGACCAGGCAGGAGGGAGAGCATCTTCAAGGGTCGGTGGAAGCCCATATCACAGAGTTCCCATTCACTCCTATCCCTGTGAAGAGTGAAGAAGATGAAGAGAAACCTCAGTCCTCACAGCTTCATCAAACCCAAACTGAGGAGAACAGAGAGGCAGAGCCTCTAACCAGCAGCTCAACTGAACAGATTAAAACAGAAGCTGATGGAGAGGACTGTGTAGTATCAGAACCAGCCAGGGACTTAGATCCAGCTGGTCATTTACATCCAACTAGGGATGGCAAGACTTCAGACTCTTCTGAACCTGAGACTGAAGACAGTGATGATGATCGGATGGAAACTAGTGAACCTCAGCCAGGTTTAAACCCACAGAAAAAAAGTGAGGTTCTTGGGAAGAAAGAGGTTAGTTGCTCGTTTTGTGGCAAAATGGTATGTGGTCATTTGAAGAGACACATGAGAGTCCACACAGGAGAGAAGCCATTTACTTGCTCAGTCTGTGGGAAAAGTTGCAGTCGAGCTGCACACCTGAAGATACACATGATAGTCCACACAGGTGAAAAGCCATTTACTTGCTCTGTCTGTGGTAAAGGTTTTTGTCATAAAGGAGACATGAAGATACACATGAGAGTCCACACAGGTGAAAAGCCATTTACTTGCTCAGTCTGTGGTAAAGGTTTTAGGAGTAAAAGAGACTTGAAGATACACATGAGAGTCCACACAGGAGAGAAGGCATTTACTTGCTCAGTCTGTGGGAAAAGTTGCAGTCAAGCTGCACACCTGAAGTCACACATGAGAGTCCACACAAGAGAGAAACCGTTCAGTTGCAGTGTTTGTAGGAAAACATTTGGTTGGAAGCACCATGTCAAAAAACATAAGTGTTGTGGTGAGAGCAGCAGCAGGTGAAGCTGCAGAGCTGCTGGTTGAGCTGAACTGTTCAGCAGTAACAGAACAATAAACTAGAGACACATCATCATAGTTCATCATTCAGGAGGAAACCCAAACTCTTTTCCATTGTATTTTGCCTTTAGTCTCGCTTGATAAACACACTGAATGGCCATCATTCCCACTCCATTATTGAGTCTAAGATTTCCCCCAATCGATCACTAGCGACCGACATATCTGAACGCATTACTAGTGAGTGATGTATTTGGCTACTCTTCTGTTATTTTCAGTTACACTGATTCTGGTGGTATTTGATAACTTTTAAAAGAAGAAATCTCTCAGTTTTGTCAAAAATATAATTTTAATATGTTGTTTAAGGATTTCAACCAATATTCTACCGCTAAAACACTAATGATAAACCACACCAACGGTTAAAACTTTTTTTTACAGTTAACTTTCAACCAAGAGTCTGTGTCCATCTCTCTCTTTGTCTTGCTTGCTGTATGTCTCCCTCGTCATGTGACAGTGGAAGCCTGCTGCAGCGGGCGAGGAGCCTTCTGACTACCTTCATGTAATAAATAAAGATGAGGAAGCAGACTTTTCCCCTTGGCTGTGACCCTGTTCCCTTGACTGTTCTCCTCACACTCTAACAGTCTCAGTACTGCAGTGCTGTTCCTGTTCTCGGTGCTGTTGGCCCACGTTAGGCAGCAGAAAAAGTTCACCTGTTCTGGTTCCCTTCCCCATTTCTTTCAACACACCTTGCAAACAAATAAAGTTATAGAATAAGAACTTATAAACCAAGCTGGACCAGAATCACACTGTTCTGAGCTTTTTTGTGGTGATTTTCCCACATTATTTTGAAAAAGAAAAAAACACATCTTAAAAAATAGGAGCAGTTTTCATTATTGTTTGTTCAGGAGGTTTTTGCTTGTTTGCATTTTGTCTGGTAATTGTATTTTATATAATGTTAAAAGTGATTTAAACAAATAGTTTAGTTAGAAGATGTACAAATATTTTATACTTTGTATACTTTTTTATTTTGTTCAATTTTTTTTTATTGTGTTCAATAAAATTGGTCAACACTATCTGTGCTGCTTCACCACATCTCCTCTGAGTGACTTTGAGCTGTGGATGTGGCCAAGTGAAAGCATGCAAGGGTGACACCATGTGGATACAGTGTGAAATGCAGAAATGCTCTCAACATCTCTCACTCATAAATCTATCCATCAATAGTTTAGAAAGGTGCTAAATTATATTAAGTCATTTCTCACATACCTACTATGTGTGCACTCCCCTGTCTTGGTGCAATAAACCCCATATAGAAAAGACTAAATGATTTTTTATGCGAGCTCATTTAATGGTAGCCAGTGGTCGTGCTGTGCAGTTTATAAACCTCCCTCCTGACAAACAGATGCCCTGGTGACACATTCTAGAGCCAGATGGTTTTAGCCTCTTCACTAGTGTCCATCTCCCATGCTGGAGGTTCCGAGTTCGATTCCCAGTGCGGACTGTCAACACAATGTTAAAAAACGCATATTTAAGGGATGTAAGGGGTAGAAAGTGAAGAAGAAAAAAAGCCAGTTCATCATTGCATGTAACGGCGTTGTGTTGATGGCAGTTGCAGCAACCCATGTTAGGGGCTTAGCCCAGGTGTGGATTCGAGCCGCCGACCTCTGGCTTCCAAAGCGCACACGCTAACCACCTCACCAAGAAAGCAAGCTCCCTGATTAAAGCTGCTTAACGGGCCTTTATACTGGGGAGGGAGTTTAACCAACTTAGTCTCTAACTTAGTCTCTAACTTAGTCTCTAAGTCTGTTGTGGCCTTAAAGGCCACAACAGACTCGTCCGTCCGCCTCAAATTGGAGCCGTCTCGCCGTCTGCCTGCGCCAGCAAGCCCTACACGCTAGGACGTCACTACACCCTCCCTCCTCCTGTGGAAGCTCCATGGGAAAATGACGGCGATTGAGTGCCAGGCAGTCTGAATGAAATTGAATGTAACGTTCCCAATTCTATGTATTAAATTCTAAAAAACGACCCTCAACATTTGGGAAGGCTAAGCCACACAACTAGTTTGTTATAATCTAACGTCATGCTTTGAAGGCGACTTTACGACGATGAGGATGGTAAGGACTCAATCACATCAGGTCTCCGCTAGACTACCTCAGAGATCTCTGTTACAGGCCCAAGGCAACGGCCAATCACAACTCTCGTGCAGCTGACGTCATGCACGTATCGTCGTCTGATCTGTTTTATTACTTGCGGATGCCTCCCACTGCAGCTGCTTGCCAGACCAATCTTTTATTTTGAGCATTTCAAAGAAAACCGATGAGAAGAAAACTCAGAGTAGAGCAACAGTTGATGGTGGCTACATCTCTATAGCGCGCCGCGTGTTCTACATAATGGAGTTATTGAGATAACTGAGGTTCAGGAACATGAGACCACACCATTGTCACTCATCACCACGTAAACGTAATCACCTGTACCACCTCCAATCCATTCACCTGGGCTCAATCAACCCAATCTACTGTAGCCTATATATAACGCCACAATCCCACCAAACCCTGTTTGCATCAGATGTAACAAACCTGATCGCTAAGAAAAAACAGAAAACATTCGAAACGAACAAACAACAAATTAGATCCACAGCCACCAAAGGCAGAATTAGTTAGCAAAGAAGCTCACCATGGCAGAAGAGCAGGGCGAAGGGGAGTTTTTCCTCCTAGCGTCCGACGAGGACCTCTTCGGCAGCCCCATCACGGAGACGGAGTCTCCGATGTCCCGCGCATCTCTGGCGCCGGGGCAGATTCCACCGCGAGACGCCACCCCCTCCGCTTCCACCAGCTCCGCGAGGTCTCCCACTCCAACATCACGGGAGTCCCGGGGCCGAAACCGGGTGGTCAGGCGAGCAGCGCCCTACAGACGAGCGCGGGCATGGTCACCCCCGTCCTCTCCACCAACACGCCGGGGTCCGAAGATGAGAGGCGGCCGCCACGAGAGGCGTAGTGCCGGCCCACCACCCGACCGCGGCGCGCCAGCTGGCCCTTCTTCTCAAGCTGGCCACCGCTCAGGAGGCACGACCGCCAGCCTACCATCACGGCTCGGCCGCCGATCAGCGACCTCCCCCGCTGGCCCGTTCCCCCAGCCTCAACAACACCACTCCGCTGGCCCGTCACACCAGCCTCGACATCGCTCCGCTGGCCCGTCCCCCCAGCCTCAACAACACCACTCCGCTGGCCCGTCACACCAGCCTCGACATCGCTCCGCTGGCCCGTCACACCAGCCTCAACAACACCACTCCGCTGGCCCGTCACACCAGCCTCAACACCGCTCCGCCGGCGCCTCGTCACAGAGCGGTTCTCCCCGCCAACAAACCATTTCCAGCTGGACAGTCGTACGCCTCCAACAGGCACTCCGCGACAGAGGGATCCCATACATCCGGTCTGACAACAAAGCAACCCTCTACCGGCGTTGGACTTCCGGTTTGGTGCCACCGGCAAACGTTCCGACACCCTACCAAGCCCAACGTTCCCACCTTCCCAGTGACGTCACCGCCCACCACACTGCTGCAGCTTCCGTGAGCCAGGTCGTATCAGCACCCATTCCCACTGCAAATCCCTCTGCCAATACAGCCAACATAATATTAAACTTTCTGTCTTCCCTGAATTCTCAACAGGTTGAAGACCCACTAGCAACCCGGGCACATGCATCCCTTCGTCCCCCCCTCCTCTCTCATCCTCTTCCTTCTGCCCATGACACCGGAGCCCTGCTAGCTCCGCCTGCCATCGCGGCTCCGTACCCCCCCACCCCCCCCAGCATTCGCCCCCCCCGCCCGGCCACCACGGCCCCCAACATCGGCTCATTTCCTCCTGTTCTTACCCCTTTCGACACCCTCCCTCCCCCTCCCCCAACCTCCCCCCCCCCTCCCCCAACCCTCCCCCATCACCCCAATGCATATCAGGTTCTGTCAGCTCTGCTCTCCACCTTCCCACAGCTAGAGCAATCACTAGTCCCTCAAGCACACACGTCCCTTCGTCCCCCCCTCCCCTCCCATCCTCTTCCTTCTGCCCACGGCTCCGGAGCCCCGCTAGCTCCGCCCGCCACAGCGGCGTTACACCAACGGCCCCCACCCGCAGCGTCCGCTTCCGTTGCCACGGCCACCACGGCCTACGACATCTATCTTCCTCCTGTTCTTACCCCTTTCGACACCCTCCCCCCCCCTCCCCCAACCCTCCCCCATCACCCCATTGTATTTAATAACATGTCTGTCCTTCCTTCCCTCCTCGCACCCGTCCATCCGTCCGCTGGGCCCGCCCAAGCCACACCCTACACCCTAGCCACCGCCATTCCGGCCGTTCAGCCCCAGCAGGCAACGCCTTCCCCGGTCTCCTCAGCACTCAGGCAACAAATCCTCTCAGGTACTTATACCGACCTCGCCACACTCCTCCAACCCTCCACCGCAGACGCCACCCACCCTCGGGAACTGTTCACTGCATTCGGCCTATCACAGCTCAAACCTCCCAGGCCTTCCCGTTCCAGGGAGCTAAACTCCATCGAATTCGCATATTCTTTCTCCCTGTTCCGAGACACCATATGCACAGTGTACCCCGAGCGCAGGGCCGAACTAGACGCCTACCTCTCCACCATCTTGGAATTGGCCTTGCGTTTCGGGGGAACAGCATTCTACACATACCACATACTATTCGCTTCCCAGGCAGCAGGCCGGCTGCAACAGTTCAACCAGGGAACGTACTGGGGCACACTTGATGCAGAGCTGTACTGCAGGGTCTTTGCGGCACGCAGTGCCATTAACTGCACCTTGTGCGGGGCACCCTCCCACCCAGCCACCATCTGCGTTGTCGCCACCACACTACCTCGTCCCACAGCCCCTCCCGCTCCCACCCCCTCAGTCTTCTCACGGCTCGACAACGCCCCTCCTCCCTCCATCACTCCCAAACCACTCATGCAGAGCCAAGGCCCGACTTCAAGGGGTGGATCAGACAAACAGGGGCGGCCCATCTTGTATCAAGGAGGCCGCATGATATGCAACAACTTCAACAGCCAAGGTTGCTACATATCAGGGTGCCGCTTCCTGCATACATGCTCATACTGCGGCGGCGCCCACTCAAGACCTACCTGCCCTCACAGTCCAACCACACATACAGCATGACTAGGCCACCACCTCAGCACCCCGGTCAACATCACAGCACTCACACACGCCTTAAGGAACCATCCCGACCCACAGTTTGTTCACTTCCTCACCCATGGTTTCACTTTTGGTTTTCATCCGGGCATCATGGCCTCTCCCACCACATCATTCACCTGCCATAACCTCCAGTCAGCCCTCACTGAGCCAGACACAGTAGACAGGCTCTTGGCCAAGGAGGTGGCCGACAAATTCATGATTGGCCCATTCCCAGCCCCTCCCTTCACCACATACCGCATCAGCCCCATAGGAATCGCAACACGAAAATACTCCGGAAAAAAGCGCCTCATCATCGACCTCTCCTCCCCCCACAACTCATCCACTCCTAGCATTAACAGCCTCATTCCCAGCCCGGACTTCTCCACAGGGCCGGCGCCAGGATGAAATGTCTGAGGGGGCTGTTATAACTGGCGAGGGGGCTGATTTTTTTTTTTTTCGTTTTTTTTTTTTAATATGATATTTTTATATCGTAAAACATAGGTTATATACCCGCTATGCCTATTTCTGGACTTTTTAACCATAATAACCTCTGAAAAGCGCAATAACACAAGAAAGACTATTCAAAATCAAATAAAACATTTATTTCACAGCAGCAGATTAACTCATTCATGGCCAGTTTAGGACTGCCAATATTTAGCACAGGCCAAAGATTTTCATAATTGTTGGTCATCTTTCAAGACCCACAGTAAATTATCTATTAGCACCAGAGTGATTTGCAATACCTCAAAATGAAGATGTACGTCTCTGGGTTCACCAGGAAAAAAAAAGTGAGCTTTTAGCATGTTCTGTACTCTACTTATAGCCATTTATATACACCCTGTTTTCACCCAAAAGGTCTCTCTGAGAAAAGAAATTGCAGAAAATGGCATTTATGTACAGCACACAATCTCAGGCAGAACTCGCTCTCAATTCTTTTATTTTGAACTGTATTGACATCAGACATGTAAATATTATTCATTATGACACAAATGACAAAAAAAAAAATATATATATATATATATATATATGAAGTGCTTTTTTTACATTCAACAATACAGTTTGCTCAGTGTGAGTGAGTGTGCAGACAGACAGACAGACAGACAGACAGACAGACAGACAGACACACACACACACACACACACACACACACACACACACAGAGAGAGAGAGAGAGTTCTGTCCACAGCTGCTGCTAGATCGCACCTCCTTCCCCCCACCTCCTTCCCCCTCCTTCCCCATCAGCGTTTTGCCTCCTCTGCTCGTTTTCCTCCTCTCGTTCGGGCTGGGACGAATGCTGCGACACGACTATATACAGTCCATGGACACGACACAGGAACGGGTCCGGCTTGGCTTTGGGACCAGGCGCTGCTGGAACCGGATCGATCATGTTCGTCACGGGTTTGACTAGGCAGTCCAGTCTTCCTCGCCAGGAAAGTGGCTGTGCTGCTCTGCTGCTTGACTCTGTGTGAAAGCCATTTCTGTGGCGAGGCTGCAGCTGTTCTCCTCCTCCACACAGTTGTGACTCCGTCTCGTCTCTTTCGGGCTGGCACATAGGAACGGGGTCCAGGGACCAGGATCGATCATGTTGGTCACGGGTTTGACTACCGCGGTTTCGATGTCCGCTGCTCTGCAGCAAGTCGATCAGCTCTGCAGCGCGGCGAGGGGGCATTTCAATGGCGTTTCTCCTCTGCAACAAGGAAGCGCGTTTCTCCTCCTTTCCACCTTCTTCCTAATTTCAAACAACAGCTGCGGTATGTGTTTGATAACGTGCTGTCGGCTTGACTTTGAGGTTAGGGACCTGAAACTATGTCACAGGCTGGGTAAGTGTTTCAACTATGCGCTGCACTCATAAAAACAAAAACACATCAAACACGTCTTTGGCGTGGATGGCTATTTCTGATAACACGTCAAAGACGTCTTTGGCGGTGATTGAGTTAAGGTATTAATAGAGGTTCAAGGGTTCATAGGTTCAAATTTAATAAATAGCTACATCTCTGACACCTTGTGACAACCAAAGCACAGCAAATAGCGCTTCCCTGCCAATTCTGAAACAACAGAGCTATGTTTACAGGGGGTAGCCTACATCAACTTAAACTGATCAAATTTGATGAAGACTGCAGAAACAGCAGCCTAAACATGTCAGGTACAAACATTGCCTAACTGGCCTTTATAGATTAACTGTTCTTTAATTTATTAATTTATTTTATTTTATTTTATTTTTTCTTTCAAGTGAGGGGGCCGAAAATTGAACTGAGGGGGCTAAGCCCCCTGAGGCCCCCTCGTGGCGCCGGGCCTGCTTCTCCATGAATTACCACACCATTAACCACGCCATCAAACTCATCCGCCTCGCCGGCCGTGGTGCCTGGCTGGTGAAGGCGTGTTGTGGAAGGGGTCTTATTACTTCGCCGTCCGCCTCACTTTCGGTTGCAAAAGCAGCCCAAAAATATTCGACACTCTCTCTGAGGCACTATGCTGGATCTTGATCAACGAACACCACATCTCATACATCGTCCACCTCCTAGATGACTTCCTCACAGTCTCACCACCATCAGCTCCCCCTGCACAAGACCTCTCCACCCTCAAGTCCGTCTTCCTCCAGCTCGGGGTTCCGCTGGCCCCGGAGAAGACGGAAGGACCCTGCACGTCCCTCGAGTTTCTCGGAATCACCTTGAATTCAGTCACCTTCCAAGCCTCCCTTCCGACCGAGAAACTCCACCGCATTTCCCTCTACATTTCCAACCACCTCCTCGCCTGCCGTTGCACTAAGCGTCAGCTCCTGTCTTTGCTCGGGCACCTCAACTACGCCATCCGCATTATCCCCCAAGGCCGCTCATTCATCTCCCACCTGCTGTCTCTTGCCACCACCGTTCCATCCCTCCACAACTACATCACCCTAGACGACGGGTGTAGGCTGGAGCTCACTTTGTGGCGGGACTTTCTCGCGTCGTGGAACGGCATCTCGTTCTTTTACGAGGACGCAATAACCAAGCCAGACGACATCCAGCTGTTCACGGACGCCGCAGCCTCCGCCGGCTTCGGCGGATACTACAACGGTCGCTGGTTCGCCTCCGGTTGGCCGCCGGAGATGTCCCTCCTCACACCATCCTCCGCACTCCTGGAACTGTACCCCATCATTATCGCAGCTATCTTATGGGGGCACGAATGGTCAACAAAGGTCATACTCATTCACACAGACAACCTCAGCACAGTCGACATCATCAACAAAGGACGCTCACAACCACTGGACATAATGAAATTCATCCGCAGACTCACCCTGGTTTCTGCCCAACACCAATTCATCATCCGGGCCGCCCACATTCCCGGTCACTGCAATTCCATCGCTGACTCCCTCTCCCGTTTCTCGTTCCAGAAATTCAGATCCTTGGCACCCGACTCAGACCTGCACCCGACACCGATCCCTCCGTTTTCGACCACCATCTTCCCCTGAATCCTCCGCTCCTCCACCTGGTGGCCTCCACGCAACAATTCATCCTGAACAGCCTAGCCCCCAAAACCCTGTCCTCATACTACTCTGGCTGGTGCTCCTTCAAAGCATTCCATAACGCCCATCACCTTCCCTTCCCGTCCGTCAATACCATCTCTGTCACCAGCTTCATCACTTACGCTCACACAGTTCTCAGGATCAGAACCTCCACCATCCAAGTTTATCTCAGCGGCATAAACTTTTTCATCAAACTACTCACCGGAGCACCTGCAGCCTCCATCTCTCACCCCCACGTCACCATGCTCATCAAAGGCCTCCGAAAGGCCGAGCCTCGACTTCCTCCCAAACGCCTTCCCCTGACAACCGACCTCCTCACCAGGTGTATCCTCACTCTCCGTGCAGGGTACTCGACTCCCGCCATCGACTCCACCCTTGAAGCTATGTTTCTCCTGGCCTTCTTCGGCTTCCTCCGCTGCTCAGAGTTTACCACCAACTCCTCCAAGTACAACCCCCTACAGCACGCCAGTCTGTCCGACATCTCCATCCACTCACCCGACACCCTGAGGTACAACCTAAAAAGAAGCAAGACCGACCAAGTCGGCCTCTCTCACCCAGTGTTTCTGTTCCGCCTGAATTCATTCCTCAGTCCCTACGAACCCATCATCAACTACGTCAACGGAAGATTAGCAAAACACTCTTCTCCCCACGATCCTCTGTTCACGACCGAATCGGGCCGAGTCGCCACACGGTTCTGGTTCCACCATCACCTCCGCCACGTCCTGCTCAAATCAGGAATCTCTCCAGATCTGTTTTCCGGCCATTCATTCCGCATCGGCGCGGCAACAACGGCATCCAGACAAGGCCTCCCGGACCACACCGTCAGAATCCTGGGCCGCTGGTCTTCCCAAGCCTATCACACGTACATCCACGACAACCTCGAAGACGTCCGAAGAGCCCATGCGCACATGGCCATCTGAAGCACTTTTGGGGGGGCTGATGGAGCCGGGACTCCATCCCTGTGAAGCCGCGCTCCACACGGAAGAGGCGCTTCACCGGAGACGTTACCCCCACCCTGAGTCTCAACCCCCCCGGGTTTCTGACTACATACATCACCCGCACCCCGACCCCATTACGACTTGCACCCAAACACTCAAACTACAATAAATTAATTTTGTTTCGAACTATGGTGTGGTCTGTGTTAGTGAAATGGAGTTATTGAGATAACTGAGGTTCAGGAACATGAGACCACACCATTGTCACTCATCACCACGTAAACGTAATCACCTGTACCACCTCCAATCCATTCACCTGGGCTCAATCAACCCAATCTACTGTAGCCTATATATAACGCCACACTCCCACCAAACCCTGTTTGCATCAGATGTAACAACCCTCCCGCCCAACCCTATTTTAATCCATTATGGGCAGCACGTGCAGAGTAGCATGTTCTCCTCGTGCTGCGTGGGTTTTCCCCGGGTACTCCGGTTTCCTCCCACAACAATTCTAAAACATGTTAGCTAGGGCCACTGTTGGCATCTGCATAACCTTGCATCTCTATCCTCTGCCCACAGGAACCACGGGGGGGGCTGATGGAGCCGGGACTCCATCCCTGTGAAGCCGCGCTCCACACGGAAGAGGCGCCTCACCGGAGACGTTACCCCCACCCTGAGTCTAAACCCCCCCGGGTTCCTGACTACGTCGAACATACATCACCCGCACCCCGACCCCATTACGACTTACACTCAAACTACAATAAATTAATTTTGTTTCGAACTATGGTGTGGTCTGTGTTAGTGAAATGGAGAATAATGGCCTTCTGTGCCGCGGGAACAGAACAAATGAGTCACTTTGTTGCTGGGCAGCCTGTGGGCTCTAAAGAAGAGAATGCATTTGTATTCACCGGGCTTTGCCTGGAGAGTGCCGGCTCATAGACCACTTGTTCCCCTCCAGAACCGCTTCACGTTCTCTCACAGGCAGCCGAGCACATTGTGTGCCTCGGCCTTAACGGGCCTATGAAACCGTCACCGCAAATCACAGCCTCGCTCTTTTGTTGTGTGGGGCCCTTTACTCAGTCCAGTGCCTAAAGACACTCCGCCATAAACCTATCAAAGGCAAGATGTTCAATGAGATTCCAATCTCATATAACGGCCAAGGATGAAAGACTTTACTAGGTGTCATCACCTGGGATTATGTCCGCACGCACACAGGAAGTGTGTATGGGCGGTTTCTGCTCTTTGGGATGTGAGTACATCCTGAGAATAGTGTGGTCCTGGTAACCGTGCGAGGCAGCTGGATTCAAGTCAGATCACATGATCACAAGACCACATGACAAATGCATCTCGCCACACTCCAATCTATTAGTTTGAATCTGAATCCCACCAATCAGCGTCCAGAGGCAGTTACAGTATACGGGCGGGCTTTGGTGTGACAACGGCCAGAAGCGAGCGCTATGATAGACAGATGGTTCATCTAATCACCTGCCAGGAATTCTGACTATAATCTCAGAAGTCAAGTACATTTTTCACTAGGGCCAAATCTGTATGAAAGAAAGGGAAAAAGACATCTTTTGTTCACCTTGTGGCTGCTTCGCTTTGCTTTTAATGGAAAAATGGTGCCGGCAGGTGGGGAAAAACAATGTGACCAATTCTTGTGTTTGGCTGGATGCGTGGATCGACTTTGAAACATCCACCACTTTGGGACCTGTGGCTCCTGCAGTTTCTGACATCCAGACACTTAAGATAAAATAAACAAAATTCCAGCACTATGTGCTTATTTGACTTTTAGAGTTTAGCTTCAAAAACGATTTAACATGTCTGAGAAATGCACAAACAAATCAATACAGAGTAAAGTCCAGTGCAGCAATTTAATATTTATGAATAATTTATGAAGCATTAAAGCGTTACTTGTTAACGCTCAACATACAAATTCATACATCATCACTAAAACCAATGGTAACTTGATTGGCTCCTATGTAAATCTAACTGTATTAATTAAATTATATATATATATTATATATATATTTTTAAACATGTCTGCTTTCATGGACAGCACAGTTCTTTTACCACAGAGCCTACAGGACGCCCCAAAATGTTCCTTTATCAACACTGGGTATTAGTGGGTAATCATGTACAAGTGAGGTAGCAGTGGTACTCTTAACTTATCAATCAGACAGACATAAAACTTACATTTCATTACTAATGAGCTAATATGAATTACTCTTGATAAGCAACTTACATAAATTATTATTATTTAATTGTGTTAGTTGTATCCAAGTGTTATCCAATATAATTGCATTTAGTTTGCAGAATGTATTTAAGTTACACCCTTCGTTGCATTGCAGCAAAACATGACCGACGTTCTTTGTTAAAAGGACATGGTTAATTTGATTTGATGTATTGAGTACAAATTGGATAGTTTCACCAATTTGTGATGTTGTAATGTACTTGTTAGTGTACCCATGTCCTCAGCCCGCCTCCTCTACAGCTAGTGAAGTTAAGCCAATTAAACAAATAAAATAAAAATCAGAGCATGCCTCTGTCCAGACTCAGCCAATCAGAGCTTAAGTCTGACTATGCCCAAATTGTGTCTGCGAGGGCCGGGGCAGAAGCTTGCTGCTGGGGACGACCTGGAAGGAGCAGGGAGATCCACCACAGTCCCAACAGAGCCTCTGGGCTTGATGGTCTGGTCCGCTCTGGTACTGGGAGTACTGGGAGTACTGGGCGTGGCAGAGTGCAGATGCTCATGGGGGTGCAGATGGGTGTGGTTGTGCTGCTTTGGCCCAGCATGTCTGCTATCTGCTTTGGCATGGGCCTGCTCTTCCACCCTGGCAGCCTGCAGACGAAGGAAAAACAGAGAGGATGGTTAACTCCGTTGAGTCTAGTGTCTGCTGCTTTCAGCAAGCTTAAAGTCCCTGGAAACCAGAAATATTTTTTTATTATTTAGCATTTTGAGTTCATCACATCACAGGAATCTATGTTAATAAGCCACCAGCCAAATTTGAATGATGATGAACGTCGCAAAGTATATAAATTTAGGTTTGACAGTCATGGCAAAAGTCATGAGAATCAATTCGATTTTAGACAGTCTTTTCTCCCGCGGACTGTGTGGGCGTGTCCCGTGTGTGTGCACGCAGGACTGCACTGCAGGTCTCCTCCTCCGAGAGAGAGAGAGCGAGGGAAACGGAGAGAGAGAGAAGGAAAGAGAGATGGAGTGTGTGTGTGTGTGTGCGCTGCAGGGAAGCCGACAAAGTGCAGTTCCGAATTTCGTGCAATTCGGTATAGTGCCACATACTGACAACATAAAGAGTGATTTAGCTCAAGAACCATTCCTCCAAATGAGTTCAAACTTGGGGGGTGCACTGCTGGGAATCCGATGGAGTGCGGTGCCAAATTTCAAACATGCGCATAGTCATAGCACCACCTACTGGTAACATAAAAAGTGGTTTATCCTTAGAACCGTCCATCTGATCCATCCGTCCATCTGATCGACTATGGGCAGCCAAGGAAGTGCAGTGTCAAATTTTCTGTAATATAATAATAATAATAATAATAACTTTATTTATAGAGCACCTTTCACAGACCGAAATCACAAAGTGCTTTACAAAGCAAAAGAAAATACAGAGAATACAATATTAAAATCGAGAATAAAAATAGAGGTCACTGAACATAGTGTTCAGGACAGTAAACAATGGGTAGAGCAAAATATATATCATTAATTAAAATATATATCATTCAATAAAACATCAACAAAACAGGGATACAGGGCAAGACCGGCATCAATCACTGAAAGCCTCTCTAAAAAGGTGAGTCTTTAGGAGACGTTTGAAGGACTACAGCCCTGCACAGCCCGTCACCACTCGGCTCTACTTGCTTCAACCCGATGGACGTTCTGCTTCGACCGCCCTTCATCTGCCCCCGCCCACACCTGGTCGTCATAGCGACCGCATATCTGCCCTCCACCCATGTTCTGAAATAGGCTATAACATAACGTTACAATTAAATCCATACACAGAACTTTTAAACTGTTTATGAAATACTGGTGCCTCTAAATTACCTACAGTGTGTGTGTGTGTGTGTGTGTGTGCGCGTGAGAGAGAGAGAGAGAGAGAGAGCAGTGCATGACCACAGTCCTTGATCCTGGCCTGAGCAGCCAGCTCATAGCATCACAGCATGTTGGGCGGGTGTTACAGTGTACAT
>NW_028151524.1:28407-57323 GCF_964638095.1 Poromitra crassiceps | reverse complement strand
CGCGAGTGTGTGTTTGTGTGTGTGTGTGTGTGTGTGTGTGTGTGTGAATGGATTGTGGAGGAAAAATCCACATGCAATGCTTGCCGATTGATCAATAATGACATATCCGTTTCAAGTGTTCTAGGAGGTTTTTTATTCCACAATAACATCTCTGCCGAGAGGTCTCTTCCTGACCACGTTGTCAATGCAAGAGCCCCGCATTATTGTTTACTTCACATCATATACTGAAACTATCGATGCCCGCCCCCCAGCGTGGAGGGCAGTGATTTTCCACTACTGTCTAAAAGTTCCATTCAGCCTAGTAAGTTTCCATTCAGCCATGTAGCTAATCTGATGTTGAACAAATCCAGTCTATAGTCACAACAAGACACAGGTTCTCACAGGAAAACTCTGCACAGCAATCTTCTGCAATGACTGAAGAACACAGTTCACAAAATACACCTTAGAATTGTCATACTTAATAATTAATCAATCAATACACACTTGATCAATAATTTGCCATTACAATTCCACACTTTTGATAAGAATAAATCATTATTATCAATATTAAAAATAAATTATTGATAACAAACTATAAGTTCAAACACAGTCAAAGAAAACTAACATAACTATTATCCTTAACTTGTTAGAAAAAAATGTATCATCTCACACATCTATATAGATTAAAATTTCCCTATGTGTTCACAATCACAATTAATAAGTCCTTCATTTCGGTTACTTACTTAATACTTAATCCATACTTATGTTACAATGTATCATTTGCTCAAATCAAACTCTTGGCGATGCTAAATATCAAATTAAGCATGATTATTTACCCAAGATTTCATATCATAAACGAAGTGTGTCAGAGGTCAATGGCCTTTTTTATTGTTCCACACTTTTGGCATATATTTTTTCTTCTTAAAAACACACAGTTTACACATTTCTGATAATTGGCTCCTGTTCACTGGTGTTGGATCCTGGTAATCGAAGTCACTAAATCGTTTTGGCCCGCCTCCCACTTGTCCTCCACTATCCACTCATATCAGCAAGCCGCTATTCACATTTCATACAAAAACATTCTCACAGGCTACAAATGTTTTTTTTCTTCTTTTTTTCGGGTTTCTTACTACAATTGTTGACGATTTCCAAACCTCTGGCAGACATAGGCTACACACCAAGTGCACTTTGGCATGCAGCCCACTCAGAGGCTGGGAAATTGAACCCACGACCCAATTTTGATGCAAATGGTCAATCTAGTCTATTTTACAAGTCCAAGTCATGTCTCAAGTCTTTGTCCTCCTCTCCGCTCTCCAGTCACACTGGAGTCCCCTTTCTCCTGTCTAACTGGTGTACAATAACATTGCCTTCAACGATCACACACCTTTCACCGTCAAACATCACTCATTCACACTGTGTTCACACTCCCCTGTCTCCTATGCCTCCAACGGTTTTTTAATACACATGATCACAGTTTTTACACAAACCACACCAAGTACGACTCTCTGCATCCGATTCGTCATGGGGAAACCGTCTGTGGTCCAGCTCACGCATGTGTGTGTGTGTGTGCAAAGCCTAAGCTAATTGCACTGGTGAAGGATATGGGGGGGGGGGGGGGCTGGATCTCAGCATCTGGCATTGGAGATCCGATTGTCCCATGGTGATTGTCCAATCTGCTTATCTCAGTCTGCTTGTCCAATCTGATTGTCTCAGTCACACAGGCACACAAACACATACAAAACAACAACAAAAACTTAAAAACAAAACAAAAAACAGACACAAAAACAAAAGCTGCTTACCCCCTTTGACAGATGCGTTATTTAACGCATGTGTCAATTAATTTAGCAGTTTTTCTATATACTTATTTTTCAGAGAGAGACACCCTTTAACTTGTCTCTGCCTCTCTCAATCCTCTTGGGAAATGTGTGTGCGCTATGTACTGTGGTTATCTGGAGGGTGCTGCGCCGCTTCAGGCCAAGAAGCGGGGGGGGGGGGGGGGGGGGAGGGAATCTCAGTGTGTTCACAAACTTTTACCTTTTCGCTTGGCAATAAGGGTTTTCCAGACTAAATAATCCCTTTTCCTAAAAAAAACATAACTTCTATTAAACAATACTGTACTAATGCAAAAAAGTACTTTTGCTCTGTGTGCATTGCATGTACATAATGTATGCAGTGTGTGATTCTTTACTAAAACAATGGTTTGTCAAACAGCTGTAACATGCAAATGTTCAAGTGTGTCATTACTTATCTGCTCATAATTGGTGTCTTTGGAGAAAATTCTGCTGTGAACTCCTCCACCCTCAACTGGCTTGCGTCTCCGGCCGTGTCAGTCTCTCGCCTGTGATTGACCAGCGCCTCACACCCTCTCCGCTCCGTCTTGATTCGCTTCGTTGAGTCCTCTCCGCTGTTAAACTGTCCAGGTCGCGTCAACCTCCGGGCCAAGCCTATGAATCGAAAACTCCACGGCAGTCATATATTCTTTTACAGCAAGCAAACCACTCATATGCATTTCTGTAGCCGTCACACCGGTGTGGTGAAACACTTACACGGGAGGGAGAGATTTTACTCTCTCCCATTGCTGGCCGCTAGCTGCGGTGTTCAGGGCTGTAGTGGCTGCTGGTACGGATGCTGCTGCCGGTTCCCTGGCTGAAGCCTGCCCGGAGTGTTGATCGTCTGGCTGGAGCCTGGACCGCTGGTGGTCTTCAGTGTAGTTGAGCCTGGCGCTGACTCTCAGTCTGCTACATGGTGGTGGTGAGGCACGGGTCAATTTCCAGGTTGAGACCTTTTAAGACACATTAAGAGACACTAGCGAAAGATTAAACTCCTCACATAATAAATGATATGTATGGCCGTATGTATTGCTTCTGGCAGACATACTTTCTTTTCCCCTTCATAAATGTGTTGCTGTTGTTTTTCTGTGGTTCTTCAAAACCACCTAGACCATAACTTTTATACAGTCTATATTTCCCTCTAAATGTGGCGTGTAGGTCTGCTTGAGACAAATGTGCTTTCCTGGTGTGTATTTCGCCCTCTGCAAATACAAACCCATAGCTCCTCGTGAGCTTTCTCTAAACAACTGTGGTTTTGTTTGTGTGTGCGAAATCAAAACCAATACCTTATGATATTACCAATAAAAACAAAATAACAACCATCTTTTGTAGGCAGGTATGGGTTAAAATAAAACATAACTGTGGATCCACATAACAAAGTAAACAACCCTGTTTGTCCCCTGCCGGCCGGCTTATCTACACACATATGAACGTTTAAGCCCCAAAATAAAAAGTTGAATTTGAATGTTTAGCCCCTGTTTAACGCTTGCATCCCAAAACAAAAAGTTCAATTTGAACGTTTAGCCCCACAACAAAAAGTTTAGTTTGTGAACTTTGTGATTTTTCTTCCTCTCATTTTTCTCATTCAGAAATTTCTCATTCATATCTCAGTCATTTCCCATTCATTTCCCATTCATTTTTCTCATTTTTTTTTCTTTCTTCCTCAATGAGCCTCACTGCTCAGTTTCACCCACACTCTCCCCTTTTTTTATTTCATTTTTTTTTGTTCAAAGGAAAGAGACCTTTTGAAAACAACTTTTCTTTTTTTTTCTCTTTTTCTGTAAATGAATGGTAAGAATTTTCCCAATGCTTTGACTTTGTAATTGTATCCCTTCTATTATATCCACATATACTTTATACCTCCTTTCGCAAAACTCAGGTCCGGGTATGTGTTTTTTTTTTTTCCACTTACTGCAGTTTTTAGACGCTAAGTATACCTTTCAACTTACGTCGACGCCAAGTAATACCTTTCAACCTGCGTCTTTACTGTTTGCCCGTCGACAAACAGGCCGATTTATTCTTCTCTAAATCTTGCCCAAATATGAGTCGGCTCTAGTAAGCTCCCTTACGCGTGCGCTCTAAGCTACGGCAATAGTGAGTTTTATCTAATATTATCTCACGCGAGCATCCCCAGGACACATCGCACTCCCCTCAAAGGCAAAAGATTTCCCAGGCAGAAGTTACATCCGTTTTCCTAACGCAACGCCTCACCCTCTCGGCGGTGAGTATATCCGATAACGGCAATAGTGAGTTTTATTTAATATTATCTCACGCGAGCATCCCCAGGACCCCGCACTCCCCTCAAAGGCAAAGAATTGCCCAGGCAGAAGTTACATCCGTTCTCCACTACACAATCCCCCAGACCTGCAGCTTTTAACAGTAGTTACAATTGTCTATTTTTAGAACCAATTGTATAACATTATTCTAAATTTCACAGCTACTCAATTTGACATAAAACTGATCAATCAACATTGCATTCAGTGTGTATTTGCCTCACCAGGTTCCGCAGATCACAGCGCTGGGCTACATTCCTCCGCATGTCGACTCCTGCTCTCTTAGCATTAATCGAGCTTTCAGGTCCAACTTTGACAGGAGGTTATCACCAGTCGACATGCCAGAGGTCCGCATCCCAGTCGTGAGATCCCGTGACGAGCCCCCAAGTTGTGGAGGAAAAATCCACATGCAATGCTTGCCGATTGATCAATAATGACATATCCGTTTCAAGTGTTCTAGGAGGTTTTTTATTCCACAATAACATCTCTGCCGAGAGGTCTCTTCCTGACCACGTTGTCAATGCAAGAGCCCCGCATTATTGTTTACTTCACATCATATACTGAAACTATCGATGCCCGCCCCCCAGCGTGGAGGGCAGTGATTTTCCACTACTGTCTAAAAGTTCCATTCAGCCTAGTAAGTTTCCATTCAGCCATGTAGCTAATCTGATGTTGAACAAATCCAGTCTATAGTCACAACAAGACACAGGTTCTCACAGGAAAACTCTGCACAGCAATCTTCTGCAATGACTGAAGAACACAGTTCACAAAATACACCTTAGAATTGTCATACTTAATAATTAATCAATCAATACACACTTGATCAATAATTTGCCATTACAGGATGAGAGGTGGTTTGTGTGTGTGTGCGTGTGTGTGTGTGTGTGTGTGTGTGTGTGTGTGTGTGTGTGTGTGTGTGTGTGTGTGTGTGAATGGATGAGAGGTGGTCAGAAGTGGTTAGAGGAACAGTGGCCTCCTCATCCCCAGAGGGCCAGAGAGCCAATGATAGCCTCCCAGTCGCTGCTTAGCTGATAACACATAGACCACCTCCTAATGTGCTCTCTCTCTCTCTCTCTCTCTCTCTCTCTCTCTCTCTCTCTCTCTCTCTCTCTCTCTCTCATATCAACACTTGCTCTCTCACTTTGTTGCCTTCTCTCCAGCTATATTTCTCTCTCTCTCTCTCTCTCTCTCTCTCTCTCTCTCTCTCTCTCTCCCCCCGGCTCTCTCTCCCTCCCTCGTTCTTGTCTGCAGGAATGAATCAGACATAAGAAGCCAAACAAGATTTTCAACCCATTGCTTTTGATTAAGTGACTTAACACAGAGGTCTGCAGCCCGGCAATATCACTAATGGTCCAGAGACAGAGAGATAGTGTGGAGGGAGAGGGATAGAGAGAGAGAGAGAGACAGAGAGATAGTGTGGAGGGAGAGGGATAGAGAGAGAGGGGGAGAGAGACAGAGAGATAGTGTGGAGGGAGAGGGATAGAGAGAGAGAGAGAGAGAGAGAGATAGTGTGGAGGGAGAGGGATAGAGAGATAGTGTGGAGGGAGAGGGATAGAGAGAGAGGGGGAGAGAGACAGAGAGATAGTGTGGAGGGAGAGGGATAGAGAGATAGTGTGGAGGGAGAGGGATAGAGAGAGAGGGGGAGAGAGACAGAGAGATAGTGTGGAGGGAGAGGGATAGAGAGAGAGAGAGAGAGACAGAGAGATAGTGTGGAGGGAGAGGGATAGAGAGAGGGGGAGAGAGACAGAGAGATAGTGTGGAGGGAGAGGGATAGAGAGAGAGAGAGAGAGAGAGAGATAGTGTGGAGGGAGAGGGATAGAGAGAGGGGGAGAGAGACAGAGAGATAGTGTGGAGGGAGAGGGATAGAGAGAGAGAGAGAGAGAGACACAGAGAGATAGTGTGGAGGGAGAGGGATAGAGAGAGAGGCGGAGAGAGACAGAGAGATAGTGTGGAGGGAGAGGGATAGAGAGAGAGAGAGAGAGAGAGAGAGAGACAGAGAGATAGTGTGGAGGGAGAGGGATAGAGAGAGAGGGGGAGAGAGAGAGGGAGAGTGAGACAGAGAACGGCTAAAGTAGTACCATTATTATCTCCTGCAGAGAAGGTGCTTGTATCTTTCGGTGCAGCAGGTTAGTTGCCGGCTTTAGATTCACACAAATGCCTTTTTATGAACAAGAGAGGGGAGAAGAGCGCCGAGTTAGTCGTTTGTTTGTTTGTTTGTTTGTTTGTTTGTTTGTTTGTCACATTGTAACATGACTTTGTGCCAATAGGGGGCAGCATTATGCCTAAAGGCCCAATACTACTCTACGTTAAAGACGGAGACGGAGACGGAGACGAACAGAGCCTTCTGTCCGTACTCTGCGTTAATTTCTTGCGCAATTTTCTGTCCATCCTCTGAAAGCTTACGGATACGCATGAAACGCAGCAGAACCACACACACACTCACACAATCGACTCTCTACTGCCCACTGGTGGATGTATTGGTTAACACGATACCAACGTGAAAGACGCATGAAAGTATGTGGGCAGTGACGATTATACACAGTTTGAAACGGATGCATTTATTTTCGTATGAAAATGGAGTATACATGAGCCTTAACGCCACGAATAAACCTACTGTAACAATAACAAAGAGACTGTGTTGGGCATTCCACCCAAACCATACAAATAAATACTTTCCCTTTTGTTTGATTACAATAAGGATTCACCATGATGTAGACCGGCGATCCTCAAAGTCCGGACTCCGGTCCGCATCCGGACCGAGACACCGTCCTATCCGGACCGAGCCCTATAACCTACAAATCATTGATAACTTACATTTTCACGGAGCGTTTCTATTTTAACCGGCACATGCTTTTATAGTATTTACGGTACTACTGGTTTATCTGCCAGGAAGCTCACAGACCAATGCACGCGCTGTAAATCATCACATGTGATGCTACTCGGCCAATCAAATAAGCGAATAGTTTCTCTCTGTTGCTTCGAGTGGTGCTGCGAGACACACGGACGGAGGGGAGGCGACGCGAGGCGAGAGATACTGAGATAGTAATTTCACATGGTGTGCTCAAAAGAAACCACTCTTACACAGGGCCGTAACCAGAGTTCCGAAATAGGGGAGATCCAACAAGGGGAGGCGGATTCGGTGGCGCCCGCCGGAATTTTTTTTTAGGTTTTTTTTCCCCTTTTTTAGCCATATTTAGAGTAATATATCATTTTAAATCAACATTAGGATTATACTGTTGTGATGTCATTATTCAGTATTCTCTTTCATGTCACCACCTGCTCAGCTCTCCTGTCAACATAATTGTAACTAACAAACACAAACTGTTTTAGCCAAATTCATATCAAAATGACACCTACAAACACAGGTACACAACCCGTACACAACACACAAAGTCATCATCGATAATAAAAAAAACATACAGAGGGACATTTATTTATTCCTGATAGGAACGATTGAAAAATAAAATAAAATATATTATGTTGTTTTTAACTTTACACCACCTCTTTTTGTTACTTATTGGGTCATGAAACTGAAACCATGCATATAGCCACCTGCATACCTGACTTCGGGAGCTTGGCAATTGGCATCATGCATGATTAGCCAGTAGCATCCCAACGTGTCACACAGGTAACATTACTTAAGAGACAGACTAGACACTTACTTTCTTGGTTGTTGCTAAAAAATCTGTCAGTGTCACTCACTGTCTGTCGTTCACTCGCTCACTGTCTCGCAGCTCGCTCACCTTCAATTATCTCGCCAGGCAGACAGACAGTCATCACTCACCACCATGCTGCTGCTCTCTCGGAATCAAGTTACCGCGGACGCGGCGTCAGATGACTTCCTGCCTGACCTGCCTTTCGTTTCAAAATAAAAGCGATCCCGCGTTTTTCATGCTTTTCCATGCAGATTGTTTTATAATTAAAAAAAAAAAAAAAAATCTCTGAAATATTAGGGGAGGTCCGGACCTCCCCGTCCTCATAGCTAGTTACGGCCATGCTCTTACATGTCCATTCATTGTTCTTACGGGCAGATTAAAACCAGTATGTCTCGTGTGAAGTGCGGTGCGATCCTGACCGGTCTATGGAAGCGCCACACATGAGCAAACACACATACACACACCAGGGCACACTCACTGCCCAACGCAACAGCATGCGAGGTTGATCGACAGACAGACAGACAGACAGACAGACAGACAGACAGACAGATAGATAGATAGATAGATAGATAGATAGATAGATAGATAGATAGATAGATAGATAGATAGATAGATAGATAGGTATAGGGAGCTCACTTCTCTCAAGAGAAAAGGTTGTTTGTTGGCTGAGAGTGTTAAATGTGAAATGGAGTGAAGAAAAGGGGAAACTTATTTCTCTTAAATTTAAGCACTTCATTTTAAGATGCACATTTTTCCAAAGCACTCTGTTGTATGTTATTTTTAAATGCATTATTTTACTTGAAATGAGAAAAGATAATTTATTTATTATAGTAGGCTAGTTATGTATAATTAATCCAGTTAAATATGAAAACTGTAAATAAGCATTGTTGATGTTTATTTTGATTTAACAGTCAGTTGTTGACTACATACAGACATTGTACCATTAGGCTACTTCAATCATTGAGTTCAATGGCACTGAATCATAGCGTAAGCTACGTTACAATGGTCCGGACCTTTGCTTGAGGACATTTTCTCTAACTGGACCTCTTTGAATTTTAATTGAGTGCCCCTGATGTAGACTATGGAGATGAAAGTAACCAAATCACTTAAAATCTCAAAATACCTGCAAAACTAATTTTCAACCTTCTTTGGCTCATTACCAACAATGTGTAGGGTTAGGGTTAAGCCTTGGCCACACTGATCCGTGGTGTCTGTCCGTGTGCGTTCATTTTTCTGTTCACTTCCATTCATTTTCAATGACAGCTGTCCGACTGTCCGTGGAGCACTCAGAAGCGTACGTATCCAGAAGATTTGCATACGTTTTGATGGACAGAAAGTTGAAGAGGGATGAACTTTTTCTGGATGGACGTATCGGATGGTCGGATAGTCACTGTCCGTTTAGCCAATCAGAGTCGAGGTCTCGAGAGGAGGCGTTCCGAGATTTGTTTCAACTTTTCAAAGAAGATGGCGGAAGGAGGCTAATTAATAACGTACTCGCTTGATTTTACACAGCAGAGCCGAAATTGTAACATAGCAACGTTGGTCCACAAACGTTGCTATTTTACAATTTTTTTGGAGATCGGGTTGCAGTCAAAGAGGAGTGCACAGACACTCCCCCAGCCACAGCCACACACAGACCCTCACGTGACGTTACGTTAGTCTACCAGTCATACTCATGTCATGACATGTAGCTTTGCGACACATCTGCCTGTTAAAACAATGCATCGGACAGACATCTGTCCGTTCAATAATTCTGTCCATTTTCTGACGGATCAGTGTGGCCAAGGCCTTAGGGTTGTGAAGGTTCTCCTATAGGCTGCCACACGTCTACTATTTACTTCTTCAAATTTGCTTTTATTCCATAAACTGAACTAAAACATAAACTAAAATCATGCTACTGGAACACTAATACCCGATGCATCCATAAACTGCATCATTATTGTTACTTGTATGTTCATTACACGCACTGTGCCGGGAAGCGCTGAGGAAGGATCATAAACACACATGAGCGGTTTTTAATTCCCTGTCTGGGTTTATAAGTGGATAGTTAATTCTGCAAATGTTGCTCTAATCTGGAAGCACAGAATAAACAATATGTCGCTGCTTATCTGATTTCCCCGAGGATATCAACTTTTTTTTGAATATGATTGCCATGCAGGATATACTGAAAACATGCAAGCGCTTTGAGTGTCTAGAAAAGCGCTATATAAATCCAATCAATTATTATTATTATTATTAACATCCTACAAAAACAGAAAATGATTTTCATAATAGTTTATCTGCTGGAGATTGCTTTTAGATGATTATTTTAAAAACCAGTGATATGGATTTTTGGCAGCATAACCAATATTTTATCAAAGGCGTGTCATGTTATTACCACATAGCGTTTTGGTCTGCCATTTTGTTGTGTATATGTTTACATTTGAGTCATCATCCAGAGGGAGTGACAATAGTTTTGGAGAGCGTGTTGCACAAGTTTGCATTTGACATTTTATGCATTTAGTTGATGTGATGCTCTTAGATGGACTTGTAGTGAGTGAGTGCAACAGCCAAACCCCCCGCCCGCCCCCCACCTGGGTTCCCCCAGTAAGACCTGGCCACCCCCCCCCCCCCCCCCCCCCCCCATTTTGCAAAATAAATTGTAGGCCCTGTGCTCTATAAACATTTAGTTATATTTCAAATTGAAAATACATTGTAATACTTTTCTGAATTGGGGTGTAAATGGGGTGTGTAAATAACCACACCAGATATTTACACCCGGGCACAAATAGCCACATGGGCTATTTACACCCGGGTGTAAGTAGTCAAATGGGATATTTAAACTCGGGTGCAAATAGCATCTGCCAAAGATTGATGTCCAAATTGGAGATGTGATGAGTTTGAAGGACACCAGTGAGACTTGAACCAACACATTAAGAGCATTCCAGGCCTGAGGCTGCTGTTTCAATGAGGCAACCCACTGAAAATGAATTTAGTTGCCTAAATTTCACAGTTATTGCTTTGTGCGCACCAGTCACACTTTCCAAGAAACCCAGTATTCTCCAGGTGAGGGGTGTGTGTGGGTGTGTGTGTGTGTGTGTGCGTGTGTGTGTGTGTGTGTGTGTGTGTGTGTGTGTGTGTGTGTGCATGCGTGCGTGTGTTGCAACTGCTGTGTGAGGTAGAAAATGAGTGCGCAGGTGCTTGTGCATGTGTGGGCACGTGCGTGTGTATTTGTGTACACGTGTGTGTGTGTGTGTGTGTGTGTGTGTGTGTTCTTCTCTGCATATTAGCGGTAATTATAGTCAGTAATAACCCTAACGAGGAGAGAGGGACAGGCTGCGTTCAGAGCAGCAATTACAAGTTAATCAGCTACCATGTTGTTGGAAGTAATTAGGCAACGCTGTGAAGAGGATTTACATCACAGATATTTACTGCTGCAGTTTCGAGAGTGAGAGGGTGGTAATGTGTGATAGAGAGAGAGAGAGAGAGAGGGGGGGGGGGGGGGGGGGTTGTGCTCCGGGTCTGAAGAATGAAACAAATGTGAAAGTGCCTTCAACCTGCATTCTTTCTAATGACCAGCAGTGGGCAACTGAGTGGGCGAAAAGGACGTGTGTATAGAAGTGAAAGGGGAAAATGGTTTGACTGGGAGGAGGAAGCAGCGTTTCAGCTGCCTGCCAAGTGCCATTTAGACTGAGGTGCTAATAGCAGGGGTTTGACACTGATACACACACTTTAATTGTATGTTGTGCTAGTGAGACACAGGGGAGGGAGGGGTGTGTGTGTGTGTGTGTGTGTGTGTGTGTGTGTGTGTGTGTGTGTGTGTGTGTGTGTGTGTGTGTGTGTGTGTGTGGAGCGGGGGAGAGAGAGAGAGAGGTTTGTCATGTGTGTATGTGTTTGTGATACACACTGCATTTCTCAAACACTTGACCTACAGAGTTCAAACAAGGGTTCAGAGAGAACAGAGAGAGAGAGAGAGAGAGATAGAGGGTGTGTGTGTCAGAGCCGTATAATAGAAGAGTTCTGACATCTCCATTCACTCCAATGGACCAGTTTTTTTCCAGGAAGTAGAAAGTGGAACTCTTCAGTAAAAAAAGCAGCACTGTCGAGTTGCATCAAAATAGACAGTGTTGTACTTTGAAAGGGTTTTTCATCCCTTGAAATTAATCAAATTGTAAATTATCTGCTTTATTTTAGCATGCAAAAGTAGCGCGAGACCCATTCCTGGCTGTTCATTGGCTAATGATTCTTGCATTTTGGTCCACCGCTGACGCCACTCTCTTACTAGAGGACACTAGTGTGTGTGTGTGGCATAGTATATACATACATACTCGCCCGCTGCTCGGCTGCTGCGTGGCCTCGCCTGCGTAAAATCACCTGCCCTATTGGCATGTGCAGCGCACAGTTGCTCAACTTCGCATCACTGATGACATCGCTGTCACTGATGATCTCACAATGCCTATGACATCATCAGTGATGTCATAAGATGATTTTTTTTTTGTCAATAATGATGTCACTCATGACATCACTGATGCTGTCATAGACATTGTGATCATCATCAGTGGGACCAACATTTAAACAGAGTCCACTTGCTATGTGTGTGTGTTTTCCTTATCACTTGAATTGAGAGAAATATACAGGGCGAGATACAAAGGAAGAGAGAGAGAGAGATCAGCCAATGACCTGTGTGATGTAGAGAGACTATTCTGACAGCTCATTGCCCAGTCCTGTCAACCCATGGACCCTGCTGTGCTGTGCCTGCATGTGAGAGAGAGACATATTATTCTAAAATGTGTGATTAGCTAATAAACATGACAAAAAAAGTTATACATCAAATTATCATATTGAGTGTGTCTGCGTGTGTGTGTGTGTGTGTGCGTGCGTGCGTGCGTGCGTGCGTGTGAGAACCATGTGTACGGTAACTCTTTTCAAAAAATAAAAGCTCCCTGAAATTCATCAATTAGTATTTCAAAATCAGATTAAAGTCCCTGGAAACCAGAAATATTTCTTTATTATTTAGCATTTTTTTTTAGCATTTAGCAGGAACCTATGTTAATAAGCCACCAACCAAATTTGAACGATGATGAACGTCGCAAAGTATATAAATTTAGGTTTGACAGTCATGGCAAAAGTAATGAGAATCAATTCGATTTTAGAGTGTATTTTCTCCCGTGGACTGTGTGGGCGTGTCCCGTCTGCAGTAGGTCTCCGGTCTCCTCCTCCTCCGAGAGAGAGAGAGAGAGAGAGAGAGAGAGGGAAACGGGGAGAGAGAGAGAGAAGGAGAAGGAAAGAGAGATGGAGTGTGTGTGTGTGTGTGTGTTCGCTCGTTGCATACTGCAGAGAGGAAGATCGACTCTGCCGCTGCGAGTGCACATCGCTACTGTGTGTGTGTCAGTGTGTGTGCGCGCCGCGCGCGTGCATGCGTGTGTGTGATTCGATTAAATCTTATGACGTGATAAGATCATGCATTTTAGCACCGTGCGCACCGCTCTCTTCAATGAGGAAATGGAAATCCAGAACTTGTAGAAAAGTGTTGATTTTTGGGGTTAGGGTTGAAAGTAATGTCAACCACTTTCTGAACCACACAATTACTCACATAAGACCCTAAATTTAATAGTTAGAAGGTTTTTGTGGATTTTGGTTTCCAGGGACTTTAAAGTCAGATGATTGGCTGATTAAATAGCATGCTCAACTACTATTAACTATGAATACACTACTAGCGTTTACATCAGTGGTTCTCAACATGGGGTCCGGGGACCACCAGGGGTCCTTGAGAGCGTCCCAGGATCCCCAGCAAATGGATTAATTGTTCAACTTCACCCTTATTTAATTGGCTAGAAGTAAAGAATGTAGAATAATGACTGTTGATCAGACTTTCTCTGCTATATTTGACCTACTATACATCATTCTGGACAAAATAAGAAGTAAGAATAGAAATATTCTCCGATTTGGGTCAGTGAGACAAAATCTCACCCAATGGGGGTCTGTGGCTGTAATGTGGACTAAATGAGGGGTCCTTGATATGAAAAAGGTTGAGAATGTAATGTAATGTAATGATAATGTGCTTTACTTTCATGTTAGAGATGTATCTTTTTATCAAGTTTTACTACATTAATATTATTGAAGACGTGTTTACATAGTCAGTGTGTGTGTGTGTGTGTGTGTGTGTGTGTGTGTGTGTGTGTGTGTGCGTGTGCTTGCGTGCGTGCGTGTGTGTGTTTGGGTGGGGCTGGGAGCGTAATGAATCTGTCACAGCTTGTATGATCAGACACGCCAGTAAAAGGCCGGACAAGGGTGTGTGTGTGTGTGTGTGTGTGTGTGTGTGTGTGGCTGTGTGTGTGTGTGTGTGTGTGTGTGTGCGCGCGCGTGTGTGTGTGTGTGTGTGTGTGTGTGTGTGTGTGTCAGGGTAAATGATAGAGGAGGGTTGGATTGACCTCCTAATTACTGCAGCGGTGATGGGAGGAGAGACATGAGGCCAGAGGTTAATAGCCGGGTTGTTGGACAAGAGAACTGAGGAGGGAGGGAGGGAGAGAGGGAGGGAGGGAGGGAGAGAGAGGGGGAGGGAGGGAGGGAGGGAGAGAGAGAGGGAGGGAGAGAGGGAGGGGGGAGGGAGAGGGGGAGGGAGGGAGAGAGGGAGGGAGAGGGGGAGGGAGGGAGGGAGGGAGAGAGGGAGGGAGGGAGAGAGAGAGGGAGGGAGAGAGGGAGGGGGGGAGGGAGAGGGGGAGGGAGGGAGAGAGGGAGGGAGGGAGAGAGGGAGGGAGGGAGAGGGGTAGAGGGGAGGAGAGAGATGGAAAAAGAGGAGGGAGGATATAAGATAGCGGAGGAGGGAGAGAAGAGAGAGGAGGCACAAATCAGAAACATGTATTTATACCAACATGTAAAATTAATATTTTCTAGCTCATAAGTGACTGTGACTGAAGAATTATACGACTATCTTTGTTTAGAAAATCTTATTAATCTTAAGTATTATCTGTACTCGAATAATCGCGCATTGATTGTCTTTGGAGCAAATAAAGAATAAACTATAAACTCCATTTTGACATCTTGATGACATTGCAGGCTAAAGGGCCGTGTGGTTTCTGGCTTTGGAGGAGAATTGTTCAGGTTTGAAGATTCAAGATGTATTATAAAACACTCTACTTTGAATCATATTTTGTGTCGGATACCTGTATGGTTTCCCCCACAAAAAAGTTTAATTATCTTGTTCCTTAAAATGACATCTACGCCTCCCCTCATTACAAATCCAAGAATCAATGAAGATGCAAATATATTTAATCTCTAACTCATGCTAGTCAATCTGCCCGAATTCTACTGACACTAATTAAAAACAGAACCCAAAGTTATTACACATTTATAAAGTAATAGCTTTTTTCCCTCTTCCTGTTGCAGTTAAAATAATGACTTTATCATGATCATTATCTATGACTTACAGCTTGGTTTGGAGTGTGGAAACGCTTTCATGTGAATAAGGACGTTTCATGTGATGTAAGAGACAGAAATCAGAGGCTACAAACCATCTGCCAAACACTCATCCAGCTGCTTTAATGAGTTTGACAATAGACAACGCAGCCCTGACCCCGTCCCCTGACCCCGTCCTGTCCCCTGCCCCCGTACCGTCCCCTGACCCCGTACCGTCCCCTGCCCTGACCCCGTACCGTCCCCTGACCCCGTACCGTCCCCTGCCCTGACCCTTCCTGAAGCTCCTGAGTCTGCGTACAGGGAGGACATCGACCACCTGATGACTTGGTGCAGTCAAAACAACCTGGAGCTCAATGCCCAAAAGACAGTGGAGATGTTGGTGGACTACAGGCAGAACGCAGCCGCACCTCCCCCCCATCACCCTGGGTGGCTCTCCAGTCAACCCTGTGGAGTCCTTTCACTTCCTGGGCTCAACAATCAGCCAGGATCTGGAATGGAAGCTGAACATCAAAGCTCTCACCAAGAAGCCACAACAGAGGATGGACTTTGTTCAATGAATGAGGAAGTGGCATTGGCACTTTTCTACACCTCCACCGTTACCATAATTTTGCATTATTATTTCATATACGTGGTGAGTACACGAGTCACAACATGTACAGTAGATATGAGCGTTTTGGTGCTGTTGGAATGTGTATTTTCGGTGTTTGAATGGGGTAGGCTAGCTGTACCAATCCACTACCATTCATTGTGCTAAGCTAACTAGCAGGAGGCATCACACTTTCTACTGCACGCACACAGAGAAGAGAAGGCATCTACTGTATATTCTCGTTTTACTATCGTGAATATGGCAAATAGGCGGATCTCTCAAAAATGGTGGGGTGTTCCTTTAATGCTTGAAAGCATGCTGTTTGTGAACACATCTTATACAGTAAGCCTCCTGCCCTTCTTTTTTCAGACCTCATCTTGGAATTATACAGTTTAAGGCTGCGTTCACACAGGACGTGTGTGAACGCTTTGGAAATCATGTCGAGAGCGCTCGCTTCCATTGGGCACAAACAAAACAGCGAACGGAGCGTTTTTGTGTGTGCTTTGTTTTGTTTCCCCCTGCAGTCGCGTGCAGCACAGTTCAGGACACAACGACCACACAGACGGTAGCCAGCTGGTTTCATCTGTTTGATGGTGTTCACTGTGAACATGAAAGCCAGATTATTGCCAATTCTGGCAGCAGCAGAGGTTGAAGATCCCTCTGGGAGGAGAATAGGTGGGAGATGTGAAAAGACGAGCAGCGCGCTTTTCCTCCAAAAAAAGCCCAGAGTGCCCCGCCAAAAACAAGACGCCACCAGCGCTTAAACGCCAGGGGCCAGTTGCACCAAGTGGTCTTAACTATGCCTGGTCGTAACTCCTACGTCGGTCTTAGTTAAGACCAGTCTTTAGAGTGGATTTACGCCTGTTGCACCAACAGGGCTTACGTCTGGTCTTAACTACGCTGGTCGTAGCAATGCGCGTCCATGTGAATTGCCGGGGAATGTGCCCTGATTGGCCCAAAAATGTGCCTCGCGCCGTCACCCACTACTGTATGTGCGTCACTACACCCTCCCTCCTCCCACCCCCCTCCTCCTGTGGAAGCTCCGGGGGAAAATGGCGGCGATTAGTGCCAGGCAGTCTGAATGATATTGAATGTAACGTTCCCAATTCTATGTATTAAATTCTAAAAAACGACCCTCAACATTTGGGAAGGCTAAGCCACACAACTAGTTCGTTATAATTGAACGTCATGCTTCGAAGGCGACTTTACGACGATGAGGACGGTGAGGACTCAATCACAGCAGCCTCCTGACCAGGCGTAATATTTACGACCGGTCTTAGTGAGAAAAAGGCTTACGCCCTATTGGTGCAACCCGGCGTAGCTGTTAGGTCGTAAAGTTACGACTGGCTTAGCTTAAGACCAGTCATAAGACCACTTGGTGCAACTGGCCCCAGGTGTGTGAACTAAGGTGTGTCTTAGTGTCTTAGGTTCTATCTAACTTTTTTGTCAAAACTGAGTTAGTCACATGAACCTATTCTATGATGGCCTGCCTGTCGTGTCGACATACCATATGTGTGGTTATGTTTTGAAAATAAAGATTTCTTTAGTCTGTCATTTCTAACACAAATAGACCTCCATCTCCATTGAACTCAATGGATGCTGAAAAGCTGAATATCTCAGAACTACCCTGAAGGCTGATAGAACCCTAAAGCTCAAAGCTCTGTCAGACATTGGCACATGACATCAGACACTCCACAGTCAGTCTTGATCATGATCAGAAAGCCCCTTCTGTTCATTCTAATTCTACGTTCCAGAGTATCTTTATCTAGGCCATGTTATCAGAGCAAACGTAGTTAACCGCTGGTGAATACAAAAAAAAATCACAATTAATTTAGACGAGCCCCCTCCAAAATAAAAGCAATTTGCCGGGCTCTGTGTGTGTCTGCTGCAGTTTGTCTGTTGCCTGGAGCGCAGCGAGGCGATTAGAGCCAGAGAGAGAGAGAGAAAGGGGTTAGAAGACTGAACCTCATCAGGAATATGGAACGGCTCTCGGAGACAGACGGAGACGCAAGGACCCATAACCCAATTAAAACAGCAGCCAGGAGAATGCAAATACATCATGTACTGTAGGAGGAGTAGGTGCTGCTGCAAAACAATGTCACCACTGTACTGATGATAGCTTTGGATACAGGTGTTACCTTACCGCACTGTAAGCTGCCAAACAACCTGAAGATGTGGGACTCCTGGAAGTTTCAGAGCATATAATATGTATGCAATAGGGGTGGGGGGAAAAATCGATACACCATAGTATCGCGATATTTTGCCTGACGATATTGTATCGATATTTGGACGCCAAGTAACGATATTGCAAAAAATAAAAAATAAAAAATAAAAAATAAAAAATAAAAAATAAAAAATAAAAAATAAAAAATAAAAAATAAAAAATAAAAAATAAAAAATAAAAAATAAAAAATAAAAAATAAAAATAAAAATTTTGCAGGCCATGCCATGTCAGGCCACTGGGCTGCTATAAACTTTAGTTCCAAGGCCAGCAGTAAACAAACGGTAGCATATTTTCATTTTGTTTTAACAGTAATGACAGATTTGTCATAACAGTAATTTACAAATTCCCCAGTTACTGAATGGGCTGCACCAGGGCTGGACTGCAATGTAATTCTACCGGTGCAATGGCCGGTGGGCCGCTCGCTAGTGGGCCGGTCAGGTTGGTGAAAAAGTATGTATTATGTATTTGGAAAAAAATAAAAAAATAAAAAAAATAATTGGGGAACTGAAATGTACCCAGGCCCGGGCCGTGTGGCCCGGGCGGTTCCGCGACCCATGATTACATCTAAAACCCCTAGACCGGGTCATAACATGTGGCTTTATAAGTAAATCCCCAACCCATGCGAGTGCGAGCGAAGCGAGCGCGAGCTCGAAAAATTGGGCCGATTCGAAATTGTGGGCCTGTCTGACACATGGCAGGTAGCTTTTTTGGTCCCAGTCCAGCCCTGGGCTGCACAAGATGTTTTATGCAAGTGAAGTGAAGTTGCATTGTTAAAAAACTACCTACTACCACACACATCCAGTTAAGGTGGACTGTAAGTAGACTGTAACAAACAGTTCAGTTTGTCAGGTGCATGCAACTATGACATGACTTTATGAAAGTTGTTGGTCTGTCTACTTGACAATGTTGCTGGAATAAAATGGTTGAAGTCAGATGTACAGACTGGAAAATTGTTCTTATATAAACCAGATGTTGACAAAGTTTTCCTTTGGGGACATCATTTGCAGTTGAAAAAGTAAGAAATCGCAATATATCGAAATATCGCAATATTCAATATATCGCAATATTCAATATATCGCAATATCGGCGATATCGCAATATCGTAATACTATCGTATCGTGACTCAAGTATTGTTTTAGTATCGTATTGTGGGCATCTGGTGATTCCCACCCCTAGTATGCAAGCATGTATACAAGGGTGGGAGTAACTAATAACATTCACTCTAGTTACAGTAACTGAGTTGCTATTTGTGTACTTATACCGAGTAGATTTAAAATGATCTACTTTTACTTTTGTGTGTGCTTTTACTTCAGCAAACATTTCAGCAAAGTAACACTTGAGTAGGATATTTTGGTCATTTTTCTGCCTCTGGCTGTTGCAGGGATCGAACCGGTGACGCTGCGGTTATGGGATGGACTAACAGTTCAACAATTCAACAAATGACAATTAACAATACAATACAATGAGAATTAGAATAAAACAAACTTTATAAAGGCATGTTATGGAAGTTGTTTTAAGAAGTGGTTTAAAAGCCACGTTTAAAACTGGAACTTAAATATAGCAAGTTAAATGCAGTTCTGCATCAACATGGTACTGGACCTGAGGGAGACCAGAAACAAGGCCGTGGCAACCCGTTTTGGGTGACGGGCAACAGGTTGAGGAGAGGTAAACATCAGTGGAAGTGATTATATGAAAACACTGTGTTTGTAATTAACGAGACTGATTGATTCAGACTGCGACTTGCTTTTGAGTGGCATTTCATCATGATGTGCTTTAGTTAACACCTCCACTCCCCCCCCCCCCATGCTAATAAGCCACACCCCCACTCCCTGTGCTAATAAGCCACACCTCCACTCCCCGTTAATAATCTAACAATTAAAACAGACATTTGCATCTAACATTATACCCTCTATTAGGCGGGAAGGGAGAAACCTGAAGGGGGGCAGAGATTGCTGTATAAAGACACACACACACACACACACAAGTCCTGCATTAAAAATCTTAAGTAAAAGTACAACGTGTTGGCAGGAAAATAATACTCGTTAAGAAAACTATCCCCATTTAGAGAGTTGTATTTTTTCATAAAATAAGTGGAATGGAGTAAAAAAAATCAATATTTTCCCGCTAAAATGTAGTGGAGGATTTACATATACAGCAGCATGAAATGGAATTACTCAAAGTAAATGTGCCAAAGTTTTTTGCTTTAATAAGTAAAGTACATAGAGTATTTATAGTGCACACGCGCACGCACATGCACACACACACACACACACACACACACACACACACACACACACACACACACACACACACACACACACACACACACACACACACACACACACACACACACACACACACACACACACACACACACACACTCTTTGCATTGCCCAACTGATTTATGGGAAATGTGACTGCCAGTTCCATGACCCTGCGACGGTACTCCATGTCCGCCCCTTGTTCTCCAGCATGCACACGCACACGCACATGCGCACACACACACACACACACACACACACACACACACACACACACACACACACACACACACAAACACACACACACACACACACACACACACACACACACACACAGCCACCCAGCCATCACTCGTATAGGAATATGAGTTGCCAGGCCAGAGACGGGGGGTCCACCGGCTGTCCTTGGGGCTGATTGGCTGAGAGTTGTCAAACGGCGGCGGCGGTGGCGAGCGGGGGGCCTCGCTCTCCCCCCCCCCCCCAAAATCAATTTCAATCAACGTGGAGACGCAATATTATCAAATGTCAAGTCCACCGCGGCCCTCGGCCCCCCGTGCCGCGCGGAAAATTATCCCTGACAGCCACTTGGCGACTTAATTAAGTGCAAAAAAAGAGAAAAAGGGAGGAGAGAGGAGAGGGGAGGGGAGGGGAGGAGGGGGAGGGCAGGAGGTGGAGGGGAGGGGGGGGGATTAAGAATCAAAATACCTCAATGGGTTGGTTGGTCTTTTTGTCTGGTTGACTGGTCGTATTGACAAGCCCTCACAATGATAGACTCACAGGGGAGCGGTCAGCCAGAGACCAGATGAGAGAGTGAGCCGAGGAGAGACGGGAGACACCAGGGGAGGGAGAGTAGGCGAACACTTTCTATGAAGCCTGTGTCTATAATACATTCTAATCATACATAATAACACATTATAATGCCATCATAATGCATTGTAGGGGTTAGGGCTGCATGTGCAATCAAATCGACACGGCAATTAATATATCGCAACGTTTTTTTCCCCCCAGAACAATATTGCGATATATCGCTGTTATCGTTTTTTTTTTTTTGCACGTCCGTGTGTTCAGTGACACAATAAGAATAGCTATGCACTTTATTTCAGTGTGTTCAGTAACACAGCACACTAGTGTGCAACTGTGCACAGTTGCAAAAAGACATTCTAATAAGTTGGAATAATTAGAATAAGGGAAGGGAAGGAGGCAGGGAAAGGAGGGAAGAGCAGGAAGAGAGGGGAGGAGGGAGATGGAGGGAGAGAGGAAGTTAGAGAGGATGGGATGAAGGGGAGGTGGAGGGAGAGAGGAAGTTAGAGAGGATGGGATGAAGGGGAGGTGGAGGGAGAGAGGAAGTTAGAGAGGATGGGATGAAGGGGTGGTGGAGGGAGAGAGGGGACAGAAGGAGGGATGGAAGGATGGATGTAGGGCTGGAAAATGGAGGTAGAGATGGATGGGTTGAGAAAGGGATGGGAGGGGCAGAGGAAGAGGAATGGGTGTGAGTGGTAGTTTATTGACCAGGGTCTCCGCGCGCACACACACACACGCACGCACGCACGCACACACACACACACACACACACACACACACACACACACACACACACACACACACACACACACACACACACACACACACACACACACACACACACACACACACACACACACACACACACGTCTGTCCGCCTGCTCTCTCTCTTGATATTGAAATGATTCCTTGGGAAATAAATCACATTTCGATTGGCTGGTAATTGCTGAGGATCGATCGACACGTTCTGCTCGGCTCGCTGAGGGATTTTCCCCCTTTGTCCAGAACACACACACACACACACACACACACACACACACACGCACGCACGCATGCACACGCGCACACACACACACACACACACACACACACACACACACACACACACACACACACACACACACACACACACACACACACACACACACATCAGTCGACAGGGACCTTGAACCTCAAGGGAGAACTGATACCTGATTGGGCGAATCAGTAAACATGAGCCACTGATTGTTCCTATGCAGATTAATATGGGCGGGGAGGGGCAAGAAAGAAAGAAAGAAAGAAAGAAAGAAAGAAAGAATTGACTGACTGACTGACTAACTGCATTAATTTATTAATGTACAGTAAATAAGACTAAAGAGCGAGAGATAATTGACTATAGCTGACTGATTGATTGACTGACTGACTGAAAGAAAGTAAACAAGAAAGACAGAAAGAATGAAAAAAGACAAACAATGAATGTAGAATAAGAAAAAAGAATGATAATTGAATGAATGAATGAATGAATGAATGAGTAACACTATACAGTGTGTTCATTAACTAATGTTAACTAAGGCATTTACTAATCTAAACATGAATAATATGAACAAAGAGTTCATATTAAATGCACATGAACAACTGCATGGCTGTAAGTAATGTTGTTATGTAAGTTTGTTGCCAATTTACATTAAAACCCTAACTCATGTGTTACTTAAGTCAGCTTTTCTACCTGGTCAAAGGTTGCTGTTCTCTTTCAAACGTTCTGTGAGTGTATATACACGTATGCACATCATCATTCTGTGCTACGGAAATATGTCCAGAAAAATAGCATAAGTTATGCAGGAAACAGTATTCCCTCCATATCTTAGCCACAAGGAATAGCCACATTATTGTTATTATTCAATCAGGCAACAGATTTCAAACTGAAGCAGAGTGACTCCAAATGGTTAACGAGCTAGCTAACGAGCTAGTGTTTTCGTCACTCAGTGGTGTTTTGAGCCTGATGAAGGCTGTTATAACAGCAGGCAGTGGGCTTAGCTATAACGTAGCTAACAGCTAGCTAGCTTGTTAACAGGCTAGCTCGTCCTCAGTCAGAATCTAATTGTCGAAATACGTATGACTATAGAGTACTGCAAGAATGAGTCCGGAAAACATGGCAGCGAACACATCTGGAAACGTTTTCTGGAAATCCGTATGGCTTCAAAAGTCATAAAAGTGGTCTTCATTTGTGACGATTATCTTGTTGAACACAAACTTCGCTGTTTCATAAACCTTTGTGAACCACAGACCTTATTTCATGCATCTAACCAAAATCCCCATACAAAAAGCCCATTGCCTTTTCTCCCTACGAACCAGCAGGGCAGGGACTTCTGGGAAAGCCTACAAAATACGTCATCCCTGTGGTCCTATATAGTTCCAATACAGTACATCTTCAGACATCTTCCCAGTTTTAGCAACTAACTTAACTTTTTGAACTTGATCACAAAATTATTTGTCAAAAAATATTTGTCAACATTGTCAAGACAGGACTCGTAAAAAAATGACAAAAAAATGATAAAACACACTGGAGGGGGCGCTGTAGTCACAACAAACATGACCTAATATGAGCTCCGCTCAGCACAGCTCCACAGCGACGCCTTGAACGCTTGTAGTGAAAACGAAGAGGCTGATTCACAAACGACTAATCGTGATCAATTCTGCAATCAGTCAGCCATGTGATGTCCCTCATGTGAAAGTATGATTTATAAATGGCTAGAGGTCGTCATGACGCTGCGGGTGCTTTATCAGGCTAAATGAGAATGGCCTTTCTACTCATGTTCTCTATATGACAGAGACAAGCAGGCTGTCAATACAGCAATGACCCCCTGCTGCAGGGCTAACACACACACGAACACACACACACACGCATGCCCACACGCGTCCACACACACACGCACGCCCACACACACACGCATGCACGCACACACGGGCGCACGCGCACACACAGACACACACACACACACACACACGCACGAACACACAAACACACACACACGCACGCACACACACACACAGACACGCACGCACACACAGGCACATAACCGCACACACGGCTCGCTTGTTTGCACACACTCAATAAGACACATGTACATGCACACATACACACCTGCGGGTGCATATAAACACCTCCACCTCCCCCACCCATCACACACACACACACGTGCGCACGCACACACACACACATGCAGACATTTAGACAATGCAGTGCAAAGAAAAGTGTAAAAAATAATATATGCGTACAAAAATTTGATGTGATACCACGAAATGTATTCACACACACACACACACACACACACACACACACACACAGTATACTCACACACAGGCGATGGATCAGTCAATACACACAGTGCCATTGATTACCTTCAGATTTACAGTACTACAAGCATTGTAAACGGTCGCATAGATTTTCCTGTTTCCATAAAACAGATGCAGAATTTATTCACCTTCTGAGGGAAGATCAATGTGATTTGCTCGATGTAAGACAGGCCACTCCTCTCACATACTGTACAGAGCGCACGGGGGAGGCGACATCAAGATTTTGAGTTTATTTACACACAACAGGAAACGGCTGATTGGTTGGCCTGTTGAGTAACGGGTGCACTGCGCTAAGCTAATTAAAAAAAAAAAAAAAAAAAAAATCCTAAACTAAACTCGTACCACTGTTCCTTCAGGATTTGAAGTTGTCATAGACTGTGCTCCATAGTTGATTGCTCTATTGCTGACAAAAAGTGTGTTATTGTACTGTAAGTCGCTTTGGATAAAAGCGTCTGCCAAATGACGTAATGTAATGTAATGTAATGTAAGCCCGAGAGTGTCAACAACGTCAACACTAAAGCCGTTTTCCCACATGCGTACCGGAAAATTACCTGTAAGTCAATATCGGACATTTCCCTGAATTTCCCTTCACACCTTAGCGCGCGCATGTGGGAATCTAGTCGTCAAATAGCCGGTATGTTGGGGGGCAGGGGGAGGGGGGAGCTTATTTGGGGGGTCGGCAAAACTTGCCACACAATAAATCACACTCGTTTGACAAGAGCAGCGTCAAGCCAGCGTAATAAACACAGCCGATTTCCCCCCTCCCCTCTGAGAGAGGCCAGTCCTTCACTCAGTCCTCCGTACTTCGCAGCAGCCTGACACAGGACAGACACAGCGAGAATGGCAGAGGCTTGCAAGGCAAGCTGCCCAACGCTTGTATGTATGTAGAGAAAGCAAATGCACGAAGCGAAATGTGGAAGTAGTTTGCTTTGATGTGCGCGAATGATTAGATGATGCACTTTGAAGAAGTTGGGATCCGTGTCTGAGAGAAATAGTTGCTGGTTCGATGTTTATCCATTCACCTGCGTCGTGTTGAAGCACTTTTTACAGACTGGCTTCGTTTGATGTGTCCGGGGTTGCCTTCGGAAATCAGCAAGCTGACATACTGCTCTTATTAGGCTATCACAAGATCATTTCGCCAGTTTGCTTTAATGTGCGCGAATGATTAGATTATGCCCGCTGGAACATTAAGCAACGTGTGTAGGCTACACCTCGCCCATGATTGAAGGACCGCTGTCGCGGAAAATGACTGGACCCGTTTCCACTTGCGTCCCCTTAAGAGCATACCGCTCTTCTGACTGGCTCAAAACTGGTGAAATCTCCGCGATGACGGGGTCGCGCTTATACCGGCACGACGACTTTCCCACATGCAGGCATTAGACCACGTTCCGGTCATTTAGCGGTACAAAGCGCATGTGGGAAAATGGCTTAAGACTAACACAGAGGTCAGCAACCTCTGGCACACGAAGGGTTAACCAGTGGCGCGGCACCACACAGTGGTAATAAGTGCGCAATTGGGATTTTTTTCTTTGTGTGAAACTGTTGAAATGCCAAATGAGCACTTTCACAGGCATCTGCAGTGAAAATGTCAGCACAAAAGACAGAGAACGTCAGGTCCCCCATCTAAAAAAAAACTCGGGGCACACTGATTGACAACCAAATGTGAGATTTGAACTTCATATGAAAAAGGTTAGACTCTAACCCACACATGAGCCATCACAATCACCTCTAACGTGCATCGAAGATCTGTCAAAACGGGTGTAACAGCGCTCACACGCATGCTGCGCTTTACCCCATCAAAATGAAGTGAACTTGACCGGTGTGTTAGTCAACACTTACCATTTTCAGCATGTAGCAAGTTGCTACTTGCTACTAGCAACGAGCTAGAGTTGTTATTGTTGTTTCATAGCGACGGACAGATTTGAGAGCGACACGCAGGGAAAAGAAATCCATTAATGGGCGGAGCCGGTCGGCTGGAGCCAATGGCAGAGCTCGCAGGGAGCGGAAAGGGATTTTCTTCCGCTGCCGACCGCGCCTCTTGAGTTCCTGTTGCACCACATTGAAACGAGGCTGCTGCCCCCAGAGGTTAGAGAACAAAATATTTGTTTTTGTTTAACCGATGGTTTCCCAGATTGGTTATATCCTAACCATGATCTCGTGCGGTGTATTGGCCTTATGTCGAAGAGACAGTCTGGCTTCAGACCGTAACAGGAAGTGTAAACACAATTGGAAGTTCTGACTATGTTTACACTTCCTGTGACTAAACCTAGTTTGATTGATTCATAATGTGAGTCAAACTAGGTTTGACCAGGTGAGTCAGACCAGTTTGAGCAGGTAAGACAGCCGGCGTTTAGAACAGGAAGTGGTGACACAATGGGTCAAGTGTGTGGGGCTACATAAGGTGAATTGACTGGTGCGCTAACACTGCTACTGAGGTGAGGGTTCAATTCACCCTGTGTAGGTATCTCACCCGTGCTGTTATTTGATATATAGACACACTTTGTCCCAAACGTTGTGAAAGACCGTCTGGCTCTGAGCTGTTTTGTGAGTTTGAATTTGGGCTTTTATGGGGGTTATTTTTCCACTTTCATTTTATGACTCATCTTAAATGGAGGAGAGAGAGGGGGGGGGGGGAGGGAGAGGCAGAGAGAGAGGGAGGGAGAGACAGGCAGAGAGAGGCAGAGAGGGGGAGGGAGAGAGAGGGGAGGGAGAGAAAGAGAGGGAGGGAGAGAGGCAGAGAGATAGAGAGGGAGGGAGAGAGGCAGAGAGAGGGAGGGAGAGAGAGAGAGGCAGGGAGAGGGAGGGAGAGAGGCAGAGAGAGAGGGAGAGAGAGAGGGAGGGAGAGAGGCAGAGAGAGAGAGGCAGAGAGAGGGGGGAGAGAGAGAGAGAGGCAGAGAGAGAGAGGCAGAGAGAGGGAGGGAGAGAGAGAGAGGGAGAGAGAGGCAGAGAGAGAGAGGCAGAGAGGGGGAGGGAGAGAGAGAGGCAGAGAGAGGGAGAGGAAGAGAGTGGTGAAAAAGAGAAGGCGCCCCTGTTGTTTGTCTGTTTGTGTTTATGACTGTTGCTCTGTGGAAGATTGAGCTTGGCGACTTGCATGTCTCTCTCTCTCACACGCACACACACACACACACACACACACACACACACACACACACACACACACACACACACACACACACCTAAGGGTGCTTTGTGTAAATAAGCGTGCCTGCACCCCTGGAGGGGGGTCAGAACACCATCCATCTAGCCCTGCCTAGGGTCATCACACACACTGCAACACACATACACCCTGCAATACACACACACACACATACACACACACACACACACAGATAGAACACACGCATAGACACATACTTTCCCCTCACACACAATCTTTCTTTTCTCTCTCTGCCTCTCTCTCTCTCTCTCTCACACACACACACACACACACACACACACACACACACACACACACACACACACACACACACGCACACACACACACACACACACACCTTTACCTGCCTGCAGCCATCATTTAGTGGTTTGTGTTCAGAGAGTGTTTGGGATGTGTAACACTCGCTGGGGAGACGACACAGGAAGACAGAACACTGTCCAGAGGTCACTGTGTGTGTGTGTGTGTGTGTGTGTGTGTGTGTGTGTGTGTGTGTGTGTGTGTGTTGCTGTAATGTATTCAGGCTATAAAGGTGGCAAACACCTGCAGAGTGTCACTCGTGCTGCTCACCCCTTAATGTCTTTGTCTTATGTACACACACACGCGTGTGCGCGCACATACGCGCACACACACACACACACACAAACACACACACACACACACACACTACACACACACACAATACACAATACACACACACACTAGAGATGCGCGGATGAGCTTTTATGCCATCCTAATCCACGTGTATGCATGAACCGTCCACCCGCCATAAATCCACGCAAATTATTTCATACTATTTATAGATCCGCGCCCGCCATCCACCCGACGCTATAAACACTATAAAAGGAGCGAATTTACGGTTTCTGCTGCCGTTGGTGCGATCGCTGCAGTCCAAGACTCCAAATAAACTTCCATGCTGTATTACGTCCAGTCCACCACTTGCCCTCATGTAGTTTACTCGGCTAACGCTATAGCTTTAAGTTTAGTTTACTTGATTGCCTCATTGTATGGGAAAATACGAACGCGTCTTCTCTTCAAACATGTCTTCAGCGGAGACTCCTTCTTGAGGCTGACATCATTGACTATATGGACGAAAAGTGGAGCGTAGCGACCTAGCACATGGCTGAATTGTTTGGTTTACGGCCGTGGGTCCTTTGGGGATCTACAATAGGCGACTAAGAATGTGCCTGACGAAAAATGTAGCTTAAAATACGTTCATAGACTAGAGAACGTAATTAATATTATTTTTCCTCATTAATGATACATCGTTTCAACCGCCCGCAACCCATCTGCTATTAATCAGAATGTTTATTTTTATGATCTGGCCTGTCCGCGGGGCGGGATATCCGCGGTCAGCGCGGTTATAACTGCGGCCCGCGCATCACTAACACACACACACAATACACAATACACACAGTTGCTCAG
>NW_028151524.1:0-28207 GCF_964638095.1 Poromitra crassiceps | reverse complement strand
GTTTGAAGCCCGATTTGGGCCGTTTGAAGCCCAATTTGGGCCGTTTGAAGCCCAATTTGGGCCAAGTCCAATTTTACAATGAGATGCACCCACTTTAAACCTGAATAAAGTAATAAAACCACTAGTAAACCAGTAGGCGGCGCCTGGCCTGCTGTTCAGTGAGTGGCCTGGCCTGGCCTGCAAAAAAAAAAAAAAAAAAAAAAAAAAAAAAAAAAAAAAAAATTGGCAGGCCAGGCCACCGGGCATTTGCCCGACGTGCCCGATTATGCAGTCCGCCACTGGGGAGAGAGAGAGAGATGCAGGTAGGCGGAGCCGCAGAGTTTTTCTGTTGAGAATAAACAGAGCAGCACTATTCTTACGAGCATCACTTGGTCCATTTCAGGAGCTTGCTGCTGAAAAGTTTGGTGTTGCGCATCCAAGTCTTTCATAAAAAAGTAGGCTAGTAGCCTACGTTATTACCTCGCAGGCTCGCAAGCATTGTGGACCTCCGTGGGCACTGGGCGCTATGACTACTCTCTCTCTCTCTTTAAATTAGGGCTGCCACAAACGATTATTTTGATAGTCGACTAGTCACCGATTATTTTTACGATTAGTCGACTAATCGGATCATATCGCACAATTACTCAATCGCTCTGATTTAGCTATCATCAGCTTCTAAATTTAGCTTCAAGTTGTTTTAAGCATGTGCCAAATAAAAATAAAGACAATTAAGATGATAATTCACTCAAAAATAATATTTTCATGAACTTTAAAGGTCCCAATTCGTGCAGCTGTAACCTCTTAAAAACGTGTGTCTCTGGTCCATAAAACATGATTCTGGATTAATTTGTCGAAAATATAGCAACCCCGTTTGTTGTGACAGAGTTCTCACTTCCTCATCTCGTCGCTTCCCAAGAATGGTCTGTTTCTATAATATATTCAGAACTAACAGTTCCCATTGGCCGCTGAGGGAGAGCCCGCCCCAGGCTCCCAGCGGCCAATCAGATTAGCGTCTGTGGACCAGCACGCTAGGTTGCGAGTTATCGTTAACTTAACGGTTACTACGCTAAAGAGGACATCTCAAAATGCCTAGACTTACCGAATGCACCTCTGCAGTTGCTGGATCACGTACAGTTGGCGTCGCTCCAGCTAGAAGCGTTAATTTTGTGGCTATAGACAAAATGGTGCAGGTAGCTTGTGTGAGAGAGACCCGCGCAGTATGCGTGAGGAAGCTCGTGACGTCCCGATCCCCCGTCTGGGCAAACGAAGCGTTTGGGGGTGTGGCTTGGAGGAGACTGCTTGAGAGAGCTGTATAGGGACAAATCCAACTGTGGCAGTTCTGAGCTTGTGACCACTCATTACAGGGAGGGCTGACAGCAGTATATATGCATTTACAAGTAAAAACAGCTTTTGCACGGAATGGGACCTTTAAAGTTTAGAGCATGTAGCAGAATATTTATTTCTGGCATCAATGTACTTGCATGTAATAAATGTAATATAGTGCAAATTGCAAAACTGCAAAATAGTACACAATGAAATTGAAAACATATACAGTGCAATGAAATATGTACTATCCATTGAATGAATAATGCAAAATAAAATTAGGGCACTACTACGTGGAATGGAAATGGAACCAAAAACTATTCACTATGTTTGCAACCAAAATATCAACAAAAATAAATTGTTTCAGTCTTCTCAGGCACATTTTTAAATGTAGTAAGAGTGCAAACTGCGGAGTAAAATGAGGTTTCCAGTATTCCCGTCAGCAACACATGAGCTTAACGTTGCTATGATGACAACGTTACATCAGGCTTTTAACGTTAATATCGTTAGCCAATAGCTAACATTAGCAGCTCAAACTTAACGTTGCGGTTGCCTGTGAGCTAACAAGCTAATTAGCCTTCATCTGCATTCGCCACAACGTGCTTCCTTTTGAGATGCTCGTGCATCATACTCGTTCTGCCATGATAAGCGAGTTCAGCATATTTAGCAGATTTTGCACTTCACATTATTGTGGGTGAAATGCTCCCACACTTGAGGACGGCTAGACATTTTTTCTGTGGAGCACTGGGAGCAAGCTGCAAGCTGCTTGTTTTTCCGCTGACGAGAGATCACATGCTTTTTTCACCAGTCACCATTGGTTCAAGGCAACGCTGTGTTGCCTTCAAGTGAACTGGGACACAGGCTCTCAACTTTAATGCCGTTCTGATTTTTAACGCTCTGAAAAAATAAATATATACAGTATATTGAAGGTCGAATTCTGTACTCGCACACGTGCCCCAAAAGGCATTTTACAACTCGCACTGTTCTATTTTTAGTCGCATATGCGAGTAAAATGGCCGCAGTGATCAGCCCTGCAACCAGGCAGCAGGGCTATTGAGATGCAGGCATAACTACAGTAGCTAATGTAGTAGACCATTTCTGACCAAGCTTGATTCCCAAAGCATTTGGCAATAAATTAGTAACACCGACTAGTCGACTAGTCTGTGAATGTCCTAGCACGCACACGCAAGCACACACACACACACACACACACACACACACACACACACACACACACACACACACACACACACACACACACACACACACACACACACACACACACACACCAGGGCTGGACTGGGACCAAAAAAGCTACCTGCCATGTGTCAGACAGGCCCACAATTTCGAATCGGCCCAATTTTTCGAGCTCGCACTCGCTTCGCATGGGTTGGGGATTTACTTATAAAGCCACATGTTATGACCCGGTCTAGGGGTTTTAGGTGTAATGATGTTGCAGCATTGAATAAACGTGCCCAGTGAGAACTCAACGTTTACTTATTAAATAGACATAAGTACAGTACTAAACATAACAACACTGATTTTTTTTTTACGCAAATACAAGTGTATTGATTGTTGTCATGTTGGCGTCCCTCTGTACCACTAGGAATCAGTATTGTTATAGGTGAAACTATAGAACTAAACTTAATTAAAACTTAGATACTCAAAACCAAAAAATATAGAGTAGATTACTTTGGACATAATATAGCCACACAAAGATTTCCCATATGTCTGATGTATCTTTCCCCATAGTCTGTTACAACTCAACTCATTCCATGCCTGTGTTTGATGGAGCAAGCAAGCAAGTCATTGGAAATTAAATATTGTTTATAAGTTACTCTAATAAGCACAGTTTAGATATTAATCTAAACATTATAAAAACGTGAAAATCATAACGTCGTTGTTGCCGTTTAACCCACCTGGCTACCACCATGAATAACGTTACGTTAGCTAGCTCACTCATCAATTACCTAGCAGTGTGCACCAATCCTAAAAGTTGTCATTTTGTTGAAATTAAGTAGTGCTTGGTCGATCATATGTACGCCGAATTTACCAGCAGGCTCTACGAATTTGTGAAGGCCTTTAGGTAGTTTTCTACCAGGTGCGATTGCCGATATCAAGGAAGGCAGTGTGTTAAATTGCCACATTTTCTAATAGAGTTTGGCGTGTACCGCGTCAAGGCTACAAGCCAGCCCAGAATCCTATCGCTTGGTCAAATTCAAATAGCTGCCACACTTACCTCAAACGAGTGAGACGCAGACGACGACGCCGATGTGAAGTCAGTGATTTTAATCCGTTTAGGTGGACGGTGGTGCCATGATGCAGCGCTACTTTTCAAACACTGTGATTGAAGTGAGTGACAGACAGTTGCTATGGGCTGGCCCAATTGTACGTGGACCAACGTTGATTGGTTAGAGGGCCACTCCAGAGACCAGAATCATTCATTATTGACGCCTGAATGGGCCGCTACCGGCCCAATCAAATACATAATACATACTTTTTCACCAACCTGACCGGCCCACTAGCGAGCGGCCCACCGGCCATCGCACCGGTAGAATTACACTGCAGTCCAGCCCTGACACACACACACACACACACACACACACACACACACACACACACACAATCAGTGCAGTATGTTGTGGTTATGGGGAATTAGGTGTAGTTACCATCCTGACCATCACTTAACAACAGGGCTCACTCTGTGTGTGTGTGTGTGTGTGTGTGTGTGTGTGTGTGTGTGTGTGTGTGTGTGTGTGTGTGTGTGTGTGTGTGTGTGCGTCAAAGTGTGTGTGTCAAAGTGTGTGTGTGTCAAAGTGTGTGTGTGTGTGTGTGTGTGTGTGTGTGTGTGTGTGTCAAAGTGTGTGTGTGTCAAAGTGTGTGTGTGTGTGTGTGTGTGTGTGTGTGTGTGTGTGTGTGTGTGTGTGTGTGTGTGTGTGTGTGTGTGTGTGTGTCTGTGGGTTAAAGCTTTTAGAGAGACAGAGGCCAAGCCATCCCTCTTCTCTAACTGTCAGAGAGACCTCAGCAATGAGTGTTGTTCTGTGGGTTCTTCTGGCAAACACACACACACACACACACACACACACACACGCACACACACACAGTACCATGGTACACACACACACACATTCACAGGGCAAGTCCCGCCCCCCCCCCCAACCGCCCTCTGCCCCCACCTCAACCTTTTATGTTCTTAAATATTGATAAGTAGCTTTGCAACATTAATATCTTAGATGGCTTACAAGAACACTTCAATATAATCAACCTCCCTCCCTCCCTGCCTCTCTCCCTCCCTCCCTCCCTGCCTCCCTCCCTCTCTCCCTCCCTTCCTCCCTGCCTCCCTCTCTCCCTGCCTCCCTCTCTCCCTCCCTCCCTCCCTGCCTCCCTCCCTCTCTCCCTCCCTCCCTCCCTGCCTCCCTCTCTCCCTGCCTCCCTCTCTCCCTCCCTCCCTGCCTGCCTCCCTCGCTCCCTCCCTGCCTCCAGCTCCCTCCCTCCCTTCCTCCCTCTCTCCCTCCCTGCCTCCCTCCCTCCCTCCCTGCCTGCCTCCCTCCCTCCTTCCTTCCCTCCCTCTCTCCCTCCCTCCTTCCCTTCCTCCCTCGCTCCCTGCCTGCCTGAAGTAGAAAGGCGGGTCTTCCGCTCATTAGTCCAATCAGAATCCAATATGCCGCATTTTTCGTGGACACACGTGTCGTGATTGGTCGGATTCCGTCGAACTTCTTTCCTGTCTGAAGGTTTTTTTCCCAACTTCCTTGTGCATGTTCTGGGGGTGTAACGTACAGACTGTGTATAGCTGCATTCGCCGGATGTAGATGAGACAGTCTGTTTTAAGAGAGTAGGTGGGGGGCGACTACTTCATGTTTTGCATGTTGCAGACATTTTTAAACAGAGAGAGAATTAGGTCTGATGTCTTTTAACTCATTGAGTGCCAGCCACTTTTGGAAAACGGATGCTCCAGCCTTTTCAGAGCGTTTTCAGTGATTTCTCAGGGCCCACAGAATATTGTGTGATATTACTATGTAAACACCGAACACGCACAAAGAACGATGAGACTCTATTGTATTATCAGCAAAAAAAAGTTTATTGATATCATTTTCCGTTCTTTAGTTATCAGCCGGAGAAGATAGGTTGATTTCACCAAAAACAGACGTTTCAGACTAATGAAATGTGAAATGAAGCACATTTCAAGCAAATCATTGACTCTGAAGCTAATATTTTCTGACTTAAAACATCTGAACAGTAATTTCCTTCAATAAAACAGCACCCCCACCCCCCTCAACTGCAAACTCCTCCTCCTGGGAGTGTCTCTGGTGGCTCTGCTCGCTCTGCTGCGTGTGTCAGGCGACGAATCTCTGCATGGAGCTGGGATAAACTCATCCCCACACCAACACACAGCTTGCATGCCAGAGCTGGGAGAAACTCACCCCCACACCAACACACAGCCTGCATGCCGGCGGAGCTGGGAGAAACTCATCCCCACACTAACACACAGCCTAACACGCACCCAGCATCTATTTTCGGAGCGCTCCCAGCGCGACACCGAAAAGCCAAACCGGACTGCTGAGAATGGTTTGGCCCTTCGGCATCGGGTGCTGCTTTTCTGGCGGCTAATCGTGTGGAGAAACTATGCAGCAGAGACAGAGGGGCTGAGTTGTGGGAGCGGATTGGCTGCTGTTTGCAGCTAACGTTAGCTCCAGCCAGAGCAATCTATACGGCTCTGGCTCCAGCATCGGTTTCCGTTTCATCACGGGGCTTCTTCTGCTGTTTTTCCTCACCTTTCTCTAATCTGGAGAGCACTGTCGCCACCTAATGGGTCCGTAAAATAGCTTCTACACATTCGACATCCCCCATACTTTCACAGGAGATGCATCAGGCTTTGATCCACGTCCCACCGTCAAAAAACGCAATTGACGACTTTAGTCGTCATTGGCACTCTACGTTACTATTTGAATTGACGACGATAGTCGTCATTGGCACTCAATGAGTTAAGGGGATAAAATGTACCAATGCATCTAAGATCATGAGATTTCTTATTTAATTTTTTTCAAGTGCACGTACAGTAAAAGGGGATTTTGGTATTTTTGTATTAATGTGTGCTCATGTGTTAAACAGTTTGCTGTTTGGGTCCATAAATCATTCCAGGCCTGCATAGAAAATAAATCAAAATGTTCTTAGGAAAAAAAGCCATCCTAAGGCCGTGTGTCCATCTAGCTTCTTTTTCTGACCGTTAAACGCTGAAAGTACGCTGGGAAGCGCTGATCTCAGTATATACAAAGAAGCAGTCTGAAACTAACGTTAGCTCAGTGCGGTAGCTAGCTTGATAGCTGACAGCTAACATTAGCTAACAACACACATACAGTGATTTAGCTCAACACTCACCAGAAATATTAAGTGTCTAGCCAATCTGCTCCCACAATTGAGCCTTTCTGTCTCGGTTGTGATAGTTTCTCCATGATTAGTTGCCAGAAAAGGAGCACCCGACACCAGCGTCTTTCTGGAAAGTTAAAATATTTTCAGCTGGGAGCGCTGGGAGCCGGAGCAAAAAAACGCCGGAGCGCTGTGAAAATTTGCTGCAAATATTCAATTTCCCAGTCAGAGAAAGAACCCAAATTGCATCAAATCACAGAGGTTTTTAACAGGTATATCATGTGATGTGATCCAAATTACGCATGGAGAGAATTACAGCATATTGCATGCCTCACGGAAACTGTATTACAGCGATTGCGAGATGGGAATCTGATTGGTTTGATTGATGTAACGCCCAGGCATTGGCCTGCAAATGGCCTGCATTTATATAGCGCTTTTATCCAAAGCGCTTTACAATGAGTAGATAGTCTACATTCACCCATTCATACACCAATGGCGGCAGGCTGCCACGCAGGGTGCCTGCACACCATCGGGAGCAAGGAGGGTTAAGTGTCTTGCCCAAGGACACAGCAACAGCAGCTGGGAGGGAGCGGGGATCGAACCGCCAACCCTTGCGCCATTGGCCGACCCGCTCTACCTCCTGAGCTAAAGCCGCCCCAGGCATTGCCGCCCCAGGCATTGCCGCCCCAGGCATTGCCTGGCCACACCTGTGAATAATTCTGGTGGTTAAGACCGCCCAAATCCTGTTTGCGCTGGTTTAGCTGTGGCCGGGCGGGGGGGCAAAACTCGGCATGACACCTGGACACTTGCGCGTTGCCGACTGCTATCGTCCCTGCAGGGAGGATAGCATACAGTACATGTCAAGCGGGCGTTAAGGCACGCAAACAGGTGCACAAGCGCAAAAAGGGGATAGCGCCTGTAGGGCCCGGGGAGATCAGGCAGAGGTGGTTCTCCTTACTGACCTCCCCTGGCTGTGATCGCAGTGAGAGAGAGACCGAGAGAGAGAGAGAAATGGCCTGAGAACACCTCCACACTGATCATCTCATTGAAGGAGTGTTTCACTCACAGGGGATCACTGTCACTTGACAAGGCTTAACTCACTGTGTGGCATGCACGTGTGTGTGTGTGTGTGTGTGTGTGTGTGTGTGTGTGTGTGTGTGTGTGCGTGTGTGCGTGCGTGTATACGTGTGTGTGTGTGTGTGTGTGTGTGTGTGACTTGTGAAGACTTGGTGTGTGTGTGTGTGTGTGTGTGTGTGTGTGTGTGTGTGTGTGTGTGTGTGTGTGTGTGTGCGTGCGTGTACACGTGTGTGTGTGTGTGTGTGTGTGTGTGTGTGTGTGTGTGTGTGTGCGCGTGCGTGTACACGTGTGTGTGTGTGTGTGTGTGTGTGTGTTTGACTTGTGAAGACTTGGTGTGTGTGTGTGTGTGTGTGTGTGTGTGTGTGTGTGTGCGCGCGTGCGTGCGTGTGTGCGTGCGTGTCTGTGTATGTGTCAGACAATGTATGTGTGTGTGTGTGTGTGTGTGTGTGTGCGTGCGTGCGTGTGTGTCAGACAATGTGTGTGTGTGTGTGTGTGTGTGTGTGTGTGTGTGTGTGTGCGCGTGCGTGCGTGTGTGTCAGACAATGTGTGTGTGTGTGTGCGCGTGCGTGTGTGTCTCAGACAATGTGTGTGTGTGTGTGTGTGTGTGTGTGTGTGTGTGTGTGTAACCCTGCTGAGGTCCTGAGAGGCTGATAGAGTTTTAAAGGGATTAGATGGGGATTATGGAGCAACTGAAAGGGATTAGCACTGACTCTTATAGCTGCTCACACAGCAGACACCACACACACACATTGGCTAAGACACACACACAAACATTGGCTAACACACCCACACACACACATACATTGTCTGAGACACACACACAAACGCACGCTCACACACACATTGTCTGAGACACACACACACACACACACACACTTTTCAAAACTTGACACAGACAGCTACCGCTTGCTGCAAAATTTGTGTTTCCAACCAATGTTCCCAGGGTCCAATGTTCCCCGGAGGTTGTAACAGTCCTGAGCCACTTTCAGACATGAACTCCGGATCAGGTGAGGGTTGCTTCCCACTGAGCCTGCCCCGGATGATAGGTGAAGTGTACCCTTTCACACACGAGGCATGTTGCATTCTCACATGAGTAGCACCTCCGCAGAGTTTGTAAAGTAGAGAGGGGGCGGGGGCGGGGGTGGGGGGATTTGGGCATGACCACACAATGGCGAGTTGTGAAAACTAACCACACAGGTGTACTTCACTGTCTGAGCGTAGCCTTAAGTGAATCACATTGACATTCAACAAACTGTCACGACATGCAGTCTGAAAACAAGTTGCTAAAAATACATAATGGGCGATAACTGCCTAACGTTCACGGCATATAATCGTTTGCGCATAACGTTAGTAATGAATTAAACAACCCTACAACTCACGCCCAGATGCATCGATTTCCTCGAGTCTCAAGCACTACAAAGAACGCAGGTCTTTGCTATGTTCAGTCCTAAAATGCATCAAACCTACTAGAATTATACAGAATACAGGAAGCTAGACGTTTTTACCTTCAAAATAAAATAAATGTTGTATTACTTAGTAACAAAAAATCAGAACAGTCGACTCACTACGGGTTAAAATTGACTTTTCGAAGGGAGCAGATATTCTTCCAGTTTATCTCTGTTCTGTATCTTTCGAAACGCACACAAAAAAACATTACACGTGCATTTACTTTATTTAATTGCCATTATTGCGAAGGTTATACCCGGAAGTTTTCGTTTTATACTGCCTGACTTGACGCTTCTTGGAATTGAATCTTCACAAACGCTGTGTAAACGTTAAATCAAAGGCATGAACGCAACCAGATCCAGATACCCTACCTAGCGATGTCCAATACTGGGAAGCGGGACGACCCTCGCGTCCAAAAATGCTCATTAAATGTGTGTGCTGTGCGAAGCTATGCAGAAATGAAATCAGATCAGAGCCATGAGGGTTTCAATCCCCAGCAACATGTAGCCTGTTGGCCGACGCACACGGAGCAGGTTTGAGCTTCATTTGGAAAAACTGAAACGGCATCATGTTTTTTTTGCTTGCTCATTCACATGGACTATTTATATAATAATAATAATCTGTCACGCTGGCTTTCTGTCTCTGTCCTCATGCACTCACTGAGCTGGCTACTTCACGGAGCTCTGGAGGGGGGGGGGGGGGGGGGGGGGGGGGGGGGGGGGGGTTGGGGGACAATCCGCTCCTGCCACTAGGGCTGGGGGTACACTTACCTGCGGATAGGAGGAGGATCGCGGGAGCGCGCAGAGCTCACCAAAACGTGTTCGCACATACACCACCATCCGGATGCCCTCTAGATGACTCCCGAATTCCAAGGCATGTCTGAAAGCGGCTCTGGAAACACCTGGAAAGTCTGGGGCAAACCTGGAAACAACCTCCCCAGGTATGAATCTTACAAATAAATAAAAGCTGTATAAAGTTCTAAAGTAAACAACATTGTCTTAATATTCATGGTACTATGATTCAAGATACATGATACACACCTGATTAAGCCATCTCTACCACTCGGTTAAGGTTATGCACACAAAAAAACACAAAAACCACACTAGGGGGCACTTTACACGAGGACGGTTTCCTACGGTGACGGGGAATTATTGTATCGTTAGTGCCTCCCTTTTAGACGGCGACGGCGAATTTGCGCTTAGGAAACGACGCATTTTGAAACCACCCTCCAGAGTGAAATTCTTGGTGACGCTCCCCGCTGCGCGCTCCATGTAATCGCTTTGAGACGGCTCATTTCAGGAACTCTGACGTGCCTGCACACGCGACACACGCGATTACGTTCAACATTCACTGCAGCTACACTGCGGCCAACTTCAGTTACATGTTCGGAGGGAGGGGAACCGGTTGGAATAGCGTGAACCTCCCATGTGCTATGTCCTACCAGTGAAGCTTCCCCTGTCAGGTGAAAAGAAGCGGCAGGCCAACTGCCCATGTCTCGGAGGAAGCATGGAGCCAGTTTCGGCTCTCCCCAGATCGGCAGAGGGTGGAGTAGCAACCAGAATAAATACAAGTAAATTAGCACTAAGGGGGATAAAAATGGGATAAAAAAATCGGGGGGGGGGGGAAATATATAAAAAAATAAATAATAATCTTGGCGTTATTATTGATTCCGATCTCAACTTTAACTCCCACATTAAGTCAATCAGAAAATCAGCTTTTTATCATCTTAAAAATATAGCAAGAATTAGGGGCTACATGTCCAGACAGGATCTAGAAAAACTAATTCATGCCTTCATCTATAGTAGGTTAGACTACTGCAATAGCCTTTTCTCTGGTCTCTCCAAAAAAGAACTTAGGTCAGCAGGGTCCAGCTTATTAACTGTCCCTAGGATCAAATCAAATCAAAGGCCGCATTTACCCACTATGCTTCTGCTACATGTAGCTGGAACAAATTGCCTGAAGACGTCAGATCTGCCCCAACTTTACTTTTAAAAATACACTAAAGACTTTTATGTTTACCGTCGCTTTTAACTGCTGACAGCTGTTTCTCAATCACTATTATACAATTGGTTTTAAAACATAGATGATTGCAATTACTGCTAAAAGCTGCAGGTCTGGGGGATGGTTCCGTAATACGGATATACTCACAAGAGGGTGAGGTGTTGCATCAGGAGGGACGCACGCGTATGGGAAGCTTAAAAGAGGACACCGTACCTAGACCTGAGTTTTATGTGTGTGTAGTCATGTTTCTTATATAGTCATGATGTCGGGGGACTAAATATAGATAAATTGATTTATTCTATTATGCAAACCTAATGAGTCCTCTATAAGTTTTTAGCTCTTTTTGCAACTGCTGCGCCTGTTGCTTAATGCACTTTTTTTTACTCTTTTTTTTAAGTTTTGTTGGGATGCTTTTAAATGTCCATTTTATTCTCTTCTTTTATTCTTTTATTTTCCTGTCAACCATTTTATGTGAAGCACTTTGAATTGCCTCTGTGTATGAAATGTGCGATACAAATAAACTTGACTTGACTTGACTTGACTTAACACAAAGTGTGGAGATAGGTCTGTCTATGCGAGGCTACTGTGCTGCCAGAACACGATTAGTTTGTTGTCCTAGGTAAACAAATACATAGAAAGTATAGGCAGTTTGGCTGATTGTTGACTCCTCCTGTAAGGTTAATTATTGTTCCAATAAAGTGGATTCTCTTCTCAAAGGAGCTGGCTAAACAGGTTATATTATGTCACTTTTTCAGAAGGGAGATAGCAAGAGTAATATAGTAATGTAATGAGTAACGTAACTAATTACTTTTGAAACCAAGTAACAAGTTGTAACATTTGATTACTTTTTAAATGAGTAATAACTGTAACTAATTACACTTCCTGAGTAACTTTCCAAACACTGTATGGGGTGTGGAATTAAACGGTGATATGTGTTAATAAACCACAAAGGTATTTTAACCCATGGCATTTTCTCCTCTCCGCATCCTCTCAGAAACCATAGTGAAATTTGACCTTTCCAATTAAACTGCTTGTACTAGATTTACCCTTCCTTGGTCCGAATGCGAACCCTGCTCAAGTGTCTCAATACAATTTCATCTTTACATGAGGAATATGTATGTTGTGAATGTGCCTAGAAAAATGTCTTAATCATAATATGATTTTATATATATATATATATATATATATATATATATATATATATATATAAAATATGATTATGATATTATCATAGTGCTCTAAAGGCTGAAGGCTTGTGCCTGCTGGCTGCATCCCAAGTGAACTAGCACATGGCTATTACACTTTCTTCTGTTTCTTATTACGTCTGAAACCGTTTCTTGTCACCATGGACTGGGCTGACCTCACAGTATCACAGTATATTATAGGCTGAGGGAATTGGACCTCACAGTATCACAGTATATTATAGGCTGAGGGAATTGGGGCTCGGTAAGTTAGAGCAGCGATTTTCACAGCCAGCCACACAACAGTGATTTTGCAGTCATGGCCGAACAAGGAGTACCGATCCCATTCAATTCAGTACGGTGGTACAGTGGTAAGCGCTGTCGCCTCACAGCTCGAAGGTCCTGGCTTCGATTCCCACCTGGGACGCTGTGAACGCTGAAGGAATGCGTGCCCGTCCGCATGTCCTCGAGTGCCCACCGCCCGGTCGTCAAAATGGCCTTTCTGTGTGGAGTTTGCATGTTCTCCCCGTGCCCCCTGGGGGTTTCCTTCATATAGGAACCACCTTCACCAAAACATGCAATATCCTGGTTGCTGATGTGGTTCCTCCTCTGGTCGTTAAGGGCACGTGTTCAGAGGGAGGGGAACTGGTTGGAATAGCGTGAACCTCCCACGTGCTATGTCCTACCGGTGAAGCTTCCTCTGTCAGGTGAAAAGAAGCGGCTGGCTAACTGCCCATGTCTCGGAGGAAGCATGGAGCCAGTTTCGGCTCTCCCCAGATCGGCAGAGGGTGGAGCAGCAACCAGGATAAATAAATTAAATTAGCACTAATGGGGGATAAAAATGGGATAAAAAATCGGGAATATATTAAAAGGGAGCAAGTGGGCAATGTTTGTTTAAATTTTTGTCCGCTGGACACAGCTATGCCATTTTACGTACGATCGGGCTGAAACTTTCAGGGGGTGTAAAGAGCACCTGTGCAGGTGACCTGACAGAGCCGGATTTTTTAATTAGGTGATTGCCCTAATTACCTAATGATGTGATGTCATCAGTGATGTCATCCTTCCTAGCTGAGGCTAGGAGACCTTTTGGCCCGCGCTTCAGCGTGGGCCATACATCCTCCGGCTTTGTCCAGATCAATTTGCGTGCCGATTTGTGTGCCGTTTTGGTCACCAACTTAGGTTCTTGGCCAGCGCTTTGAGTGACGTAACTGATGATGTCTATGACATCTATGACATCATCAGTTGGCCCACACTGATGATGTCTATGACATTGGTTACACTCGGCAAATAATTTTTTTTATGTTTTTTTTCCCGATTTTTTATCCCATTTTTATCCCCCGTTTAGTGCTCATTTTGAATTACTCAATCCTGGTTGCTACTCCATCCTCTGCCGATCTGAGGAGAGCCGAGACTGATTCCATGCATCCTCCGAGACATGGGCAGTCAAGTCAGCTGCTTCTTTTCACCTGCCCGAGGAAGCTTCACCGGTAGGACATAGCACGTGGGAGGTTCACGCTATTCCAACCAGTTCCCCTCCCTCTGAACAGGCGCCCTTAACGATCAGAGGAGGAACCATATAAGCAACCAGGATGTTGCATGTTTTTGTGAAGGGGGTTCCTATATGAAGGAGACCCCCGGGAGGCACGGGGAGAACATGCAAACTCCACACAGAAAGGCCATTTTGCCGACCCCCACCCGGGTGGTGGGCACTCGAGGACATGCGGACGGGCACGCATTCCTTCAGTGTCGGCCCAGGTGGGAATCGAACCCACGACCTTCGAGCTGTGAGGCGATAGTGCTTACCACTGCACCACCGTACCTCCCGGCAAATAATTTCTGACACTGATAAATATTGTGATGATATTGTGACATTGTGACATCATCAGTGCCTATGACATCATCTTTGCTCTTTGGCATGCGCAGCACACAATTGCACAACTTTGCATCACTGATGACATCACAATGATGTCACAATTGCGCGAGTGTAACCAACAACCACAATTGATGGAGTGATGTCACAATGCATGTGACATAATCAATGCCTGTGACATCATCAGTGTGTGTCATAAGATGATTTTGGTCAATACTGATGTCACTGATGACATCACTAAGATGTCATAGACATTGTGACATCATTAGTGATGTCATCAGTGACATCAGTGATAGAGAATGGAATTTCACCATTCCTCAACAACACCACTCGCTGCTTGCTACAATAGTCTAGTAGGAACGGGGGGTCCCCGCGCACCCGAAAGATATATTTTTCTAACATAGATTTTTGTACTCCTCAAGGTGTCTAATAAACAAATTTTGTTGTTACCCCGTTGAAATAGTGTCCCATGGGTCCGTTTGGCGGCCATCTTTGCGGGCATATTGCGATGTCTGATGAAAATGGATAAGGGTCATAACTTTTGAACTAGACGTCATACAGAGACAAATGACACCACTTTTCTGTATGATTTCTGCATGAGGAATAGATTGAGAGGGTTGGTTTAATGATTTTAACAGGTTTAGTATAGTCAAACTCAAAAACATATGAAAAAAGTGTCTAATTTACTCTCAAAATCTTGCAAAAGAAATCTATCTACATATTAGTCCATGGGCCAGAAGGGTTGGGAATAATGCTCATATTGATTTTTGGCAAGGTATACATCTCTAGAGTTAGAAAATATGTGAGAGCATTGCACCAATGGTAGCTAAATGTGTGTTATCACTCGATTTATAACACCATGCAAAACATAATAGTTGCGGGACTTAGGGACATTTGAGGCTAAGTTCATGCAAATCAAGTCTAAAAGCACCAGAATTTGCCCAGAATTAGCCCAGGGCATGCTCTAACAATTGAGCCAGAGTGCCCGAGCTGGTGACCCCCGGGGTCACCATGGCGGCCAAATCCAATATGACCACTGTCCGAAAAAGATTTTGGCTATAACTTTTGAAAGAGATGAGCTAGAAATACAGACTTGGTGTCTATCTTATGTTTTTTGACCATTAGAAAGGTGTTGGAATGCTTATCTTTACTAATGAAGATGTGTGTGGACCCCTAATCTGCATAGTTCCAAGATGGCGGCTACCTGAATATGAGTTTTACCATAACTGTTGATGCTTTTAGTAAACTCGGTGTCCATTTTATGGTTTTTGAGTTTTAGAAACACATTGTAATACTCAGGTTTATGATTGAATCTATCTATAGCACTCTACTTTGCATAGTAAATAGGCTACCAATATGGCTGCTATCCCATTTCTTTTTTACATACACTTTTGTAGTTGTAAGAATGAGTTACCATCAAACTGGTGGAAACAAACTATCTACAGTATTTATCTTACATATTTTATTGAAGCAATTAGTGAGTAACACTTAGGTATGTCCATGGGTTGGGGGGGTTAAGTTAGATTGAGTGTAAAGTGTTTTTTGTTTATATCCTTATATCCACAGCCAGATTAATCAAATATTGTTGTGTTGACCGCATTGTTGGTACAGGCACTCTTGCATCCACATTGAGGTGCCACGGGCTCCAGCTTTACAGTATTCACAGCATCCACTACATGACTTTTTGCAGCTGCAGCAGAGAATGATGACTCAGGCTTTACTGGCATCTGAAAGATGGGTCCAGTAAGGTTCCCAAGTCTTGGTCATGGGAGTCCCAGTACCAGCCCCACGTACTGAACTCTGGATATTTTGCTGGACAGAGGTTGCCTGATTCCAGTAGAAGCTGGTCTGCAGCAGTCCCCATTTGACATGCTGAATCAGTGCATCTTGGGTGGGAGGCAAGTTCTCAAGGGACTTGGTACCATTTGAGAAAAGCGGATGTCTGGCTTCATCTACTTGGCTGGAGACACAGCTCTTGCTGGACATGACAACAACCATAATGCTTCCAGTCTTTGGACATCGACATCTGAGTTGATCGGTTCAGGCTCCAAGGTGAAGGCGTCCACGGTCTCAGTGAGATCCGCATGTTGCTTCCCAAGCTGTCCATCCACTCCTTTTCCCATAGCCCTGGAAGGCTGATGTAGTATCACATCATTTTAGCACATGGAAGAGATGTAATGCCAGTGATCTCTGGGGACCAAGAACATTGCAGATTTTGTGAACATAAATGTACTTTCCACATGAAGCCGATCCAGTGCTCTGTGAGGCCTTATGTGTAGAAGAAGCGTATTGCAAGTATTACAACGTCACTGTCGGACGTATGGATCCTGAGTTTCTATGGCTACTGGCCGCAGCATGTGCCAGGTGCTATAAATCATTCTACTGTAGTGTCTGCTTCAGGATGGTTACAAGGCTGAAGTGCAGATATGTCATATTCAGATCTGTTGGAAGGTATAACATCCTTCTTGGTAGAAAGGAGGAGTTCATCCCAAAACCCTGGTTGCCCTCACCTTGGGGTTGTCATGTACAGCAAAAGCTGTGGCTCCAGCCAAGTAGATGATGCTAGACATTGGCTTTTTTCAAATGCATCAAGAGAACCTGCATCCCACCCAAGATGCACTGATTCAGCATGTAAAATGGGGACTGCTGCAGGCCAGCTTCTACTGGAATCAGGCAACCTCTGTCCAGCAAAACATCCAGAGTTCAGTACGTGGGGCTGGTACTGGGACTCCAAAGTCATGAAAAAGTCATGTAGTGGGTGCTGTGAATACTGTAAAGCGGGAGCCCGTGGCACCTCAATGTGGATGCAAGAGTGCCTGTACCAACAATGAGGGTCGAGACAACAATATTTGAGTAATCTGGCTGTGGATATAAGGATATAAACAAAAACCACTTGTCATCTGAAGTCTTTTATGCAAAATCAGTCACCCTGGTAAATCAAAAGGACTGAGCACTTCTAACTCAATTCAACCTATGGACATAAGTAGGCTACTACTCACTTGTACATATAGATCTTGAATCTTGAATCTTGAATCTTGAAGGCACCAATATATGTTTTGTTCTGTTGTTTTTGTTTCTGATATTGTAATATTTTGTTCAAATTCTAAACACCTTTGATCAGTATTGATAGCATTTCACATTTATGGAGAGCATTGATGCACAGACTGGCTATTGCCTGTATCAATGGGAATGGGTTCTACTTTGTCTAATTGTTTTAATAAAATCTGTAAGATACATACTGTAGATTGTTTGTTTCCACCAGTTTGATGGTAACTTATTCTTACAAGTCTACACTCAATCTGGGTGAAAGTGTATGTAAAAAAGTTGTTTAGCGGCCATATTGGTAGCCTACTTACTATGCAAAGTAGAGTGCTATAGATAGATTCAATCATAAATCTGAGTATTACAATGTGTTTCTAAAACTCAAAAACCATAAAATGGACACCGAGTTTACTAAAAGCATCAACAGTTATGGTAAAACTCATATTCAGGTAGTCGCCATCTTGGAAATATGCAGATTAGGGGTCCACACACATCTTCATTAGTAAAGATAAGCATTCCAACACCTTTCTAATGGTCAAAAAACACAAGATAGACACCAAAGTCTGTATTTCTAGCTCATCTCTTTCAAAAGTTATAGCCAAAATCTTTTTCGGACAGTGGTCATATTGGATCTGGCCGCCATGGTGACCCCGGGGGTCACCGGCTCGGACACTCTGGCTCAATTGTTAGAGCATGCCCTGGGCTAATTCTGGGCAAAATCTGGTGCTTTTAGACTTGATTTGCATGAACTTAGCCTCAAATGTCCCTAAAAGTCCCACAACTATTATGTTTTGCATGGTGTTATAAATCGAGTGATAACACACATTTAGCTACCATTGGTGCAATGCTCTCACATATTTTCTAACTCTAGAGATGTATACCTTGCCAAAAATCAATATGAGCATTATTCCCAACCCTTCTGGCCCATGGACTAATATGTAGATAGATTTCTTTTGCAAGATTTTGAGAGTAAATTAGACACTTTTTTCAAATGTTTTTGAGTTTTACTATACCAAACCTGTTAAAATCATTAAAACAACCCTCTCAATCAATTCCTCATGCAGAAATCATACAGAAAAGTGGTGTCATTTGTCTCTGTATGACGTCTAGTTCAAAAGTTTGACCTTATCCATTTTCATCAGACATCGCAATATGCCCGCAAAGATGGCCGCCAAACGGACCCATGGGACACTATTTCAACGGGGTAACAACAAAATTTGTTTATTAGACACCTTGAGGAGTACAAAAATCTATGTTAGAAAAATATATCTTTCGGGTGCGCGGGGACCCCCCGTTCCTACTAGACTACAACAGGCTGTGCTTAATCGTGCTGGCCGTAACCTAGCATATTAGCCTTGTTTAAATACGAGTTGACTAGTCGCTAGTCGCAAGTTTAGTGGATTTATAGGCAACTTGCGTGGGAAATTAAGAAAATGATGGATTGCTCTGCTCTCCCCAACGGCTGGAAAATGGAAGAAGTGACCAGAAAGTCGGGTTTGTCAGCTGGAAAAAAGGATGTCTATTATTTTACTCCGTCTGGGAAGAGGGTTCGGAGCAAGCCTCAGCTGGCCCATTACCTTGGTAACCAGATGGACCTCAGCTTCTTTGATTTCCGCACCGGGAAGATGCTGATGAGCAAGCGGAACAAGAACCGGCAGAGACTGGGCTACGATAACAACAACCAGAACAAGAACAAGAACAAGGGCAAGGTTACCAAGGTTACCAACCATCCCAGCAAGGCCTTCATTGCCTGGCACAAGGCCTTCATTGACTGGCTCAACGCCGCCCCCGCCCGGCTCAACGCCGCCCGGCTCAACGCCGCCCAGCCACCGGGCAAGGCCTTCATAGTCACCGACGAGGAGAGGAAGCAGGAGGAGCTGGTGTTCAAGGCGAGGAAGAGGTTGGAGGCCTCGCGCAAAGCGCTGGCTGACTATGAGGAGAGGAAGAGAGAAGAAGAGGCGACGAAGGAGGAGGGCAACGCCAGTGACAACATGGAGGGTGTATAGGACAGTGACGACATGGAGGGTGTATATAGCACAGGGTTCTGTGAAGTTTGGAAGGGTTTTGTTCAACACCTGTCCACACATGACCATGAACAGTAGGAGCCCTACACCAGCCCAACCCTGAACTGTTCCCTAGCGTCTTCACCCCCACTTAGGAATAAAAGAAACGTATCTACGTTGTGTCAGTGTTCAATGATAAGTGTATTTTTGACTAAAAGGCATTTTATGGGTTTGCATCTTTTGCGACAATCATGTCAAACTAGGGCTGGGCGATATGGCCTCTAAAGAATATTGCGATGTTTTTCGGCTATATCGCGATACACGATATATATCTCGATATTTTTGAAATCTCTCATAAATGCTCAATTTAACCCTTCAGGGTTCATACACATTTTGACCAATGGATTTCCATGACTTTTCCATAAGTTCTTAACCTGTATTTTATGCACACCTGGGGTAAAAAAGAAGAAGAAAGAAAGGGCTGATGTAGTGAGCAAAGATGGATGATTTAATATTCCATAGCTCTGACCTAAGCAAATCTGACATCGCACACAAACAACACTTCTGATATAATATGATTGTTTTAGTAAAGTGTATCACTCAATAGTCAATACAAAAATAATGGCTTTTATAGAACCGAAAGCCTAGCTGCTTAGTCTGCAGATAAAACATAAAAAATTAAATTTAGACTCTTATTGGCATGAAGGCAACATATAAGGTGTCTGAATTTTGCATTGGGGCCAGTTCTATAGTAAGGCATGGAAAGCCTCACTATACGCCATCATATCTGTGTCGTTTCACTTTTGACTGAAAAATGATGCCTCTAGATTAAAGAAAAGACACTGTGATGTTGACTTTTATGTAGGCTAAATGTGCGCATACATTTTCCTTATAGATCATGACTGCCCCGCAGCTAGCTACGTTAGCTTCACGTTACCTTGCATGTAACGTTAGCGTTAGTTGCTTTTGGAGACACAAACCCTGGACGTTTCATTTTGAGTAGGCTAATGCATGGTTTACGCCAGCTCTGGGAGTATGAAGTGCTTTAAATGCGGGGATTTTGGTCACAACAAGCTTGTGGAGCGCTGCCTGCTGAACTACTAGGTAGGCCACAAACAGCTAGCTAACGTTAGCCACCAAAACAGCTAACGTTAATGCCAAACAAATCCGCAACTCCTCCCCACGTTTGGTTTAGCGTAACGCCAGCTCAGACTTTCCCCTAATCTCAGAAACCTTGCGGGACATGTATTGCAAATTGCAATAGTGGTTGTTTTGTTATAATTTGAAACTGTCAACAGACACACTGGAGGCGGCCATGTTTCGCCAACTGCTTGGGTTGGTTGGTGGGGAGGGTGTGTCTGACGCGGTTTGACGCGTTTGACGTATATATGTGATTCCCCCTCCCTTCCAGAGCTCTCCCTCTCAAGGGAGAGCTGACAAGAGGAAACGTGAAGCGAGTCATGCCGGCGGCTTAAGTTATAAACAATGCGTGACAATTATACTCGAATGTTCGCGATATAGTAATTTCTACATCTCACGTGGCACAAGCCGCGATACATCGAGTATATTCGATATATCGCCCAGCCCGACTTCTAGACCATTTTTAAAGGGGTGGGGAGTGGGGCGAGTACCCGAACAGCAGAAACGTTACTCGAATACTGACGTTATGAACGAGTGCTCGAGTACCCGAGTACTCGCGCCCATCCCTAATTTCAACATGACCACTAATGCGTCTGTTAAGTAACAGCATACTCCCACATACAGATCATCATAATACTATCATCATACAGACCTTATCATATTACAAACTGTACATTTGCCAATCAGTAGCTGACCGTTTGGGTGAGTCATCATTTAGCAGCAGAAAGGTGTTTTTACACTTCATTCTGCCCACTGTGTTGAGCCTTTCTGAAGGTCAGTGATATGTTACACTTCATTCTGCCCACTGTGTTGAGCCTTTCTGAAGGTGAGTGATATGTTACACTTCATTCTGCCCACTGTGTTGAGCCTTTCTGAAGGTCAGTGATATGTTACACTTCATTCTGCCCACTGTGTTGAGCCTTTCTGAAGGTCAGTGATATGTTACACTTCATTCTGCCCACTGTGTTGAGCCTTTCTGAAGGTCAGTGATATGTTACACTTCATTCTGCCCACTGTGTTGAGCCTTTCTGAAGGTCAGTGATATGTTACACTTCATTCTGCCCACTGTGTTGAGCCTTTCTGAAGGTCAGTGATATGTTACACTTCATTCTGCCCACTGTGTTGAGCCTTTCTGAAGCTCAGTGATATGTTACACTTCATTCTGCCCACTGTGTTGAGCCTTTCTGAAGCTCAGTGATATGTTACACTTCATTCTGCCCACTGTGTTGAGCCTTTCTGAAGGTCAGTGATATGTTACACTTCATTCTGCCCACTGTGTTGAGCCTTTCTGAAGGTCAGTGATATGTTACACTTCATTCTGCCCACTGTGTTGAGCCTTTCTGAAGGTCAGTGATATGTTACACTTCATTCTGCCCACTGTGTTGAGCCTTTCTGAAGGTCAGTGATATGTTACACTTCATTCTGCCCACTGTGTTGAGCCTTTCTGAAGGTCAGTGATATGTTACACTTCATTCTGCCCACTGTGTTGAGCCTTTCTGAAGGTCAGTGATATGTTACACTTCATTCTGCCCAATGTGTTGAGCCTTTCTGAAGGTCAGTGATATGTTACACTTCATTCTGCCCAATGTGTTGAGCCTTTCTGAAGGTCAGTGATATGGAATTGTAGTGTTTCAGAACAAAGGATTGCCTTCTGTCACTGAGTACTGTACAGCCATTTCTATCTATCTATCTAAAAGGGAGCATGTGGGCAATGTTTCTCTGTTAAAATTTTTGTCCCACTGATGATGTCATCAGTGATGTCATAAAGTCCCGGCATTGTGACATCATGATGTCAAGTCGCGGAAGTGATGTCATCAGTGATGTCACTTGAGCAAGTGTGCTGTCATCAGTGATGTGATGTTGTGACATCATCAGTGGGCAAGCAAGCCTTATGCATGAAAGTGATGGATTGCTCTGCTCTCCCCAACGGCTGGAAAATGGAAGAAGTGACCAGAAAGTCGGGTTGGTCAGCTGGAAAAAAGGATGTCTATTATTTTAGTCCGTCTGGGAAGAGGGTTCGGAGTAAGCCTCAGCTGGCCCATTACCTTGGTAACCAGATGGACCTCAGCTTCTTTGATTTCCGCACCGGGAAGATGCTGATGAGCAAGCGGAACAAGAACTGGCAGAGACTGAGCTACCAGAACAAGAACAAGGGCAAACCTGACCTGAACACGTCACTCCCAGTCAGACAGACAACCTCCATCTTCAAGCAGCCGGTTACCAAGGTTACCAACCATCCCAGCAACAAAGTCAAGACAGATCCTCAGAAAGCCGGCGACCAGCCCAGACATCTGTGTTGGCAGAAGAGACCGAGCGGTCCTAATGCTTCTGACATAGAAGAGTTGCTGGTGAAAACTCTGGAGCTGCCCAAAGGCTTGCAAGGTGTCGGGCCAGGCTGCACAGACAAGACTCCCCTGTCTTGCTGGGGGGTGCTGGTGTGTATTGCGAGCGCGCTCCACACCAGCACCGCCCCCATCACCGGCCAGCTGTCTGCCACTGTCGAGAAGAACCCAGGTGTCTGGCTCAACACCCCCCATCCACCGGGCAAGGCCTTCATTGACCATTGTGAAGAAGACATGGAGGGTGTATAGGACAGTGACGACATGGAGGGTGTATATAGCACAGGGTTCTGTGAAGTTTGGAAGGGTTTTGTTCAACACCTGTCCACACATGACCATGAACAGTAGGAGCCCTACACCAGCCCAACCCTGAACTGTTCCCTAGCGTCTTCACCCCCACTTAAGAATAAAAGAAACGTATCTACGTTGTGTCAGTGTTTAATGATAAGTGTTGCTGTCAAGTACCGAGAACTGATCATGCCTGAACCCGCGAAGTCAGCGCCCTATTGATTCTCTGATGTAAAGTAAATCCAGTCAAGTCAAGTCAAGTTTATTTGTATAGCACATTTCATACACAGAGGCAATTCAAAGTGCTTCACATAAAATGGTTGACAGGAAAAGAAAAGAAAAGAAGAGAATAAAATGGACATTTAAAAGCATCACAACAAAACTTTAAAAAAGACTATAAAAAGTGCAATAAGCAACTTCATTAAGCAGCAGCTTCACATAAAATGGTTGACAGGAAAAGAAAAGAAAAGAAGAGAATAAAATGGACATTTAAAAGCATCACAACAAAACTTTAAAAAAAGAGTATAAAAAGTGCATTAACTCATTGAGTGCCAGCCACTTTTGGAGAACGGACGCTCCCAGTGCCAGAGTTTTCAGAGCGTTTTCAGTGATTTCTCGAGGCCCACAGAATATTGTGTGATATTACTATGTAAACACCGAACACGCAAAAAGAACAAGGAGACTCTATTGTATCATCAGCAAAAAAAAGTTTATTGATACCATTTTCCGTTCTTTAGTTATGAGCCGGAGAAGATAGGTTGTTTTCAGCGTTTTCAGGCATTTCAAATTATAAGCTGAGATATTCAGCCTTTTGTGAAATGCAGCATTTCAAGCACATTCACTGACTCTAGATACGGTAATATTTTCTGATGTAGTGATGTGGTGTAGTTGTGTCCTGCCCTGCGTGCCCCACCCCCCCTCCCCCCCCCTCAGCTGAAAACTCCTCCCCACACTAGTAACACACAGCCTCGCACCAAGCGTCTAGGAAGCCTGGGAAGCGCCGCCTCCCAGGCAGCGCAACATGGAGAAGCCACACGCGGACTGCAGTGAAAGGTTTGGCTTTTCAGTGTCGCGCTGCTGCTTTTCTAGCGGCTAATCATGTGGAGAAACTATGCTGACAGACAGACAGAGGCAGAAGGACTCAGTTGTGTGCGCGGATTGACTGTGTTCGCAGCCCCCGTCAGTTGCAGCCAGAACAATCTACATGGCTCTGGAGTGCAGCATGAGCGGGTTCTCTTTCATCAAGGCTATTTTAGGCTGTGTATTCCTGACATTTCTGTAATCTGGAGAGCACTGTCGCCACCTAAGGGTTCTGTAAAATAGGTTATAGACCTCCAATAGCTACTATAGTTGTACAGGAGCTGCGGAAGGCTTTGATCGACGTCCCACCGTCAAAAAACGCATTGGACGTCGAAGGACGTCCGTGGCACTCTACGTCACTATTTAATTGGACGTCGAAGGACGTCCATGGCATTCAATGAGTTAAGCAACAGGCGCAGCAGTTGCAGAAAGAGCTAAAAACTTATAGAGGACTCATTGGGTTTGCATAGTAGCTGTCAGCAGTTAAAAGCGACGGTAAACATAAAAGTAGTCTATTTTTAAAAGTAAGTAAGGTTGGGGCAGATCTGAGGTCTTCAGGCAATTTGTTCCAGCTAGCAGAAGCATAGTGGGTAAATGCAGCCTTCCCATGATTTGATTTGATCCTAGGGACAGTTAATAAGCTGGACCCTGTTGACCTAAGAGTTCTAGACGGTTCGTAGCGTGGGAGCAATTCAGCTATGTATTTTGGGCCTAGGCCATTAAGTGATTTATAGACTAATAACAGTATTTTAAAATCTATTCTCTGACACACTGGCAACCAGTGTAAGGACTTAAGAACTGGAGTGATATGATCAGCTTTCTTAGTCTTCGTTAGAACTCTAGCAGCAGCATTCTGAATGAGTTGAAGTTGCCTAAGTTCTTTTTTGGAGAGACCAGAAAAAAGGCTATTGCAGTAGTCTAACCTACTATAAATGAAGGCGTGAATTAGTTTTTCTAGATCCTGTCTGGACATGTATCCCCTAATTCTTGCTATATTTTTAAGATGATAAAAAGCTGATTTTCTAATTGACTTGATGTGGGAGTTAAAGTTGAGATCGGAATCAATAATAACTCCAAGATTTTTGACTTGATCCTTAGGCTTCAGGGATAGAGACTCAAGGCATACAGTGATTTTAAGCCTTTGTTTTTTGGGGCCAAAGACGATCACCTCAGTTTTGTCTTTGTTTAGCTGTAGGAAATTCTGGCACATCCAGTTATTTATTTGATCAATGCACTGGCACAATGATTCTATGGGGGCATAGTCAGCTGAGGAAAGAGTTATATACAACTGAGTGTCGTCTGCATAGTTATGATAGGCTACTTTGTTTTGAGTCAGTCAACAGGCGGGTCGGGGACATGGCGTCCTTTGGCGCCCGCGTTGCTCAGAATTGGGCCAGACTAAAGCTTCGCTGCCCCGGCCACAATTTTTTTTTTTTTGTGATGTCACTGATGATATCATAGATGTGTGACATCATCACTGGTGATGTCAGACATTGTGACATCATCGCCTATGACATCGTCAGTGACATCATGGTCTATGACATCAGTGATGTCACTCGAGCAATTGTTGTTTTTGGTGACACTCGGACAATTGTGATGTCATTGATGATGTCACAATGTCTGGTCACTTGTGATGTCATCAGTGATGCGAAGTTGAGCAATTGTGCGCTGCGCATGGCAATAGAGCAGGCAAGGCCACGCAGCAGTCGAGCTGGGCCGAGCTGCTTATGCGAGCTGCAGAATCGGAGCGCGCGAGATGCCTAGTTATAATATAATCGCCAATACACTACGTCACTACCAGTCAAAGGTTTGGACCCATCTGATTGAATGCACTATTGTACTTATAGATTTTCATTCTCTCAAAAACATTTTGATCTAAAGGCGTCTTGATGCTTAGATGCTTCAGATTCATTTTTTAGACAAGTGAAGTTGATGCTGTCTGAATTTGTTTCCAAAGACGTTTTGATTTGTTTAACACTTTTTTTGGTCGCTGCATAATTACATTTGATGTCTTTGCTATTATTCAAAAATGTGGAAAAATAGGAGTATGTGGGGAGGAGTATGTGTCCAAACCAAAGGTGTAAAAGCACGTCAACAGTGTTTTCTCACTGCCAGTAGCCTAACTACAACATGCATCCCATCCCGGTCCTCGCTGCTCGTTAAAGATTTCCAATAGGCGTTATTCTGATAAACTGGTCACATATATGTTACGTTCTCACCCGACAAATATTTAAACTTTAAAACAGTTTGGGGTTCTTTTTTAGCTTGAAAACAGCTTTTTGGCAAGTCTAAATGACTGCGGTAGGCGTACTCTACTACCGTATTTAAAACCGGAAAGACGATTACGAAATGACGTCATACAGAAGCGTCCTTGTATGGGCAAAGAATAAGGTGACACACTGCCACCTAGCGACCTGGCATGTACATTACGCCGTTTTAAAAATTCAACAGCGCTCATGTAAACAGGGAGAAGGTGTGAAGGAAAAGGTGTGAAGGAAACGCTATTGTGTCGTTTCTTCCAGAAACTGTCCTTGTGTAAAGGGCCCCGAGATGTCACTGTAGTAGGCCATGTGTTTTCAGACCGCCTCCCTCAAGGAAGTTAACCACTAAAGATATACACAAACTACAGTTACATTAAATAACAGGCGCCAGGATTGACGTTATCTTACGTTGTTGTTGGGGTTTCCCCCCTGGCCCCGCCCCCTCTGCCATTTTTTAAAACGCAGCTTTTAATTGGCTACAGGCCACTACATGTGACAGAGGAAACACAGTCATCACATCAAGCCTGCGTCTGCGTATCGTTTACGCTAAAGAGCTTTCTCTTTTCACTGCATCCATTTCAAAGTCCAGTCACTCTTTAAGACAAATAACATCAAAATAGGCTCAAAGACACAGCCTTCAAGTTTGGGATAGTATGTGAGTACGTACACGCACGCACGCACGCACACACACACACACACACACACACACACACACACACACACACACACAAACACACACCAAACCAAAGAAAAGGCCCCTTGACCGCGTATTTAGCCGAGCACAGCCTCTTCCTTCAACAAGACAAATCTTTGGTCCAGAGCGCTGTGTGTGTGTGTGTGTGTGTGTGTGTGTGTGTGTGTGTGTGTGTGTGAACGTGTGTCTGTCCGCGTACGCGTGCGTGTGTGTGTTTCGCCGGGCAGTTTTTTCTGGGGGAAGCCAAATGGAGAAGAGTGATAGGCCGACGTACGGCGAGGTTCATCAAGTCACGGCGCGCGACGGCACCCATTTTTCATTGGCTGAGGGGTCCCGCACACCTGCAACCTGCAGCCAGCCCACCTGAGAGAGGGGGGGGAGGGGGGGAGAGAGAGAGAGAGATACAGACAGAAAAAGAGAAAACAGAGAAGAGAGAGAACAAGAAAGATGGAAGGAAAGAATGAAACTAACTAATGTGAAAGGGAGGTAGAAAGAAATGAAGAGTATGAGAGACAGATAGAGAGAGATAGAGACAGAGAGAGAGAGAGGAGGAGGCAGAGCAAGAGGGAGAGAGAAAAGGAGAGAGAGGAGGGAGAGAGAGGGAGAGAGAGGAGGGAGAGAAGAGAGGGAGGAGGAGGGAGAGAGAGGAGAGAGAGAGGAGGGAGAGAGAGGGAGAGAGGAGGAGAGAGAGAGGAGGGAGAGAGGAGAGAGAGGGGGGGAGAGAGAGAGAGAGAGGAGGAGAGAGAGAGAGGAGGGAGAGAGAGGAGAGGAGAGAGAGAGGAGGGAGAGAGAGAGAGAGGAGGGACAGAGAGGGAGAGAGGAGGAGAGAGAAGGAGGGAGAGAGAGAGAGGAGGGAAAGAGGAGGGAGAGAGAGAGAGAGGAGGGACAGAGAGGGAGAGAGGAGGAGGGAGAGAGAGAGGAGGAGAGAGAGGAGGGAGAGAGAGAGGAGGGAGGGAGGGAGAGAGAGGAAGAGGGAGAGAGGGGGAGAGAGGAGGAGGGAGAGAGAGGGAGAGAGGAGAGAGAGGAGGGAGAGAGAGAGGAGGGAGGGAGAGAGAGGAGGAAGAGAGAGAGAGAGAGGAGGAGAGAGAGGAGGGAGAGAGAGAGGAGGGAGGAGAGAGA